>NC_142407.1:2913166-2951825 GCF_059441095.1 Idiotropiscis lumnitzeri
ACAATGCTGTGAAATAGGTTAAGGCCACTGTTAGATCTTTTTTTTTCAGGCTTTTTTAAAACACTGAAAGTATGAATAAGCATTATTATTATCAGTAGTAATAAAAGGAAACACTTTGAAAATAAAAAAAATAAATACAAAATTGAAAATGGAAGTTTGTGCTTGTGATCGTGTTTAGACCCAGACGAGAAGGCTTTGAAATCCCTGACAGCACACCACCGAAAGAGTGTGCCGTCGCATCCGTTATTCATTCAATGTTAATATTTCTTACAATGCAATGGAAATGTATTTAATGAAGATGCATTTTACAGCAGAAGTCCAGTACAGTCATTGCAATATGAATCTGCAGCACATAGTAAATTGGAGGCAGATTTGCATAATCTGCCTTTAGTTTCGCTTTTCGTCTGTGTTAACGTGGGTGTACACCAAAAGAAAATATTACAGAGGAGTTGAGAAAAACCATCTTCAATTTGCACAGACATTCTTTTGTGCAGTCAGACATTTTGCTCAATAATCCACTTCTGGTGCCACACGCACCTTGTGAAATCCTCTCTCTTAGCATTAATCATATTTGCTGTTTACAGAGAAATAGGTCCAGCACGAAGGCTTTTATCACAGGCTTTGGTGTTCACTGCACGATGAGGCTGATTTGTTTTCTCCTCTAATCTCCCGTGTGGCTGCACTCAAAGGGCATCTGGCCCGGCTAAGAAGCAGTTGGTCCACTTTCATTGGCCAGTGCGTGTGTTTTGCTCTCTTGACCACAAGCCGGATGAATTTTCCATGCCATCATCTGGGGAGGTATTCTCTCGGAAGTCCACTAAAGTTCCTGCTCAGTAGTGCCGTGTCGACAGTATGAATGAAGGTGTTAATCATTTGCCTCATGTGAGGTGTAAACGGGTCAAAGGTCGGCTGCTGGGCCCCTGGCCGTTTAAAGTAGCCATCTTGGTTGCTCTGAGCGCAGATCAGTCGCTCCTCAGACGCGGTGACATTAAGGAAGGCCGTGATGAGTCGGAGCTGGGGGAGGAGAGCCCTCTGGAGCTCCTCATAATGTACCACGTGCAGGTGGCGTCCGAACTTCAGCCAATTCAATGCATGCGATGCCCACCAGGGGGCATAGCTGGAGACGAATTCTGGCCATTCTGCAATAAAATGCATAACATTTTTTGTTTCATTCATTGGACGACAGTGGAACCTCGGTTTTCCTTTGCATCTGCGGAAAACCTGTTCAATAAAGCATTTATATATATATATATAATTGATAATTAATATAACATCAGGATATCAATTCCATGTCTTAAGTGTTACAAGTACATACAAATTAAAAGTGGCTAATCTTCATTCACTTCCATTCGTTAATGACAGTAACGTGAATTTCCATGGGTGATAATTATTTTTTTTTAGAACAACAAGACAGCAAAGTCGTTAACTCATGCATACAAGATAGGAGGGCTTGACTCCAGAATATTATCTGTGCTGTGACAGTAATATCTTTGCCAGCTCTTGGCTCGTTGTCTTTGTGTGTTATTGTAGTGGCAACTCAAATGAACAACACTTCCAGTGAGAGTGCATAATTCTTTCAGTGCTGTTGTTTTGGCAAGTAGAGGAGAAGCAAGGAGCGCATTTTCCTAGCTCACTGTCCTGAGTGTAAGCGATCGATAGGGAGAGAGAGAGAGGGGGGGGGGTTTAAGTCCACCTGGGAATTTGCCTACTTCCCGCGAAGTAGCCGAGATGGGAAAAGAAGCAGAATGCAGCCAAGACGCAACTGGCATGTGAAGTTGAACAGCAGAGACTCATCGCTCACTATGTGTGATTTTTGTCATGCCACGTGTGATGCATCAAATTGTAAAAATGGTGGCTGATAGCTGAGAATGTGTTCGAGCAAGAGTGGGTTCTAAAATTTGACAGAGGGGCCGGACCTGGAGGAGATGGATGGAGTGTTTTGGGAACCTCACCTCATCAATTTAATTTGAAATGACAGTGAACAAAATATGTCTTTGAAAAAACGCAGTATTTAGAAAATAAAACATTGACAAGGGTTTATTCATTTAATTTTTTCAAGTTCGGCGGGCCGGATTAAAACATCTAACGGGCCGCATGTGGCCCCCGGGCCATAGTTTGCCCACCCCTGTGTTAGCGTAAGCCTCTTTTGCATACATAATTGAAGTGACGTGAGCTCGAGTGTTATTGCCGTAACTTTCCACTTGCCAAGGCCGCCTTGCGTTTTCTTATTTCTCTGCACCCTTGACTTTTTTTTAGAAATAGTTAAGATCAAAATCTTGGAACTCATCGTCACATTGGTTAGGTTATGTCATCCCCTCAATGAGAACAAACGCACCCAACTTGTCCTGGACCTTCCGTGTGACTCTCAGATGCCTTCCAACTGGCTCCTAGCAACCGAATCAGAAGCCGGGGGTATTCACGAGAATGGTCAAGCATACGTCGCAAGCCTTTAATACTAAAATTGATTTTGGCACATACTGTAGCTGATGCACGGAGCTGTCGACTGATAAGATTTGTTTGCTCGCCGGTTTGTCCAGCTGTTTTGATCTTGCGCTGTCTGTGTTTAACTCCTGTTATCGGTGATTAGACTCGTTACAAGTCGGACCTGACTCAAACAGAATTCACCGGCTAATAGACTAGTTGAGAGCGGGGGCTACAACATTAAACATTTGCAAATGTACCAATTTGCTGATTTTTTTTTTATTTTTATTTTTTATAATATTTTAAAACCTATATATGAATAGCGTGTTACCTTTGCTTTTCCATTGGGCATCTGATGCATGTCCTAAATGTCCAGCACACTTGCGGTTGAATTCAGCCATGAGGGAGCGATAAGGATTCCGAATGAGCAGGATGGCGGAGTCGAACATCTCAATCTCTTTCTTTCCGCTCTCATGTGTCTTTACACAAATACTGCGACCACTCCGCCAAAAGTCCTTCTCTCCTTTGAAACCTGGCAGAGATAAGGACGTAGAATGATCATCTGCAAGGGGATGCGTCTCTCAACAGTTGTCACAACACACTGGAAATGACGCCCTTCTCACCTCTGCTGTACAAGGTGCCGTCAAAATAGAAGCTGCCGGTGTAGTAGCCTGTCATGAGCTCGATCAGGTGTCGGACCCAAGTGTTGCCGGCGCCGGGAAAACTCGAGAGAGCCACGAGAGAGCTGGACCTCTGTGGTAGGAACATCCTCTCTTTGCATCTGGAGTCTTGAAGAGCAGTTAATTTTTTTTTAAAATTTTGATAAGCTTCATATGTATCTGGAGTGCAGCGTTTTTATGGAGAATTAATTCATTGTATTCATTTTCAGTTTCATTGAAAATGGAATATAAAGATCCGTATACTGGCGAGCGAGAACAGTTTAAACAAACAGTCCCAAGGAGAACATTGACATATACGTATATGCATATGATTTTGCCTTTTATATTGGCTTTGTTCATTCCTTTAGCCTGTTTTATGATTGGGTTGAATTTATTTCAATGTTAGATTCACGGTGCGGAGCTCTAGAATTGGATTCTTCCCGACTTTCTTCGAGAAACCTACCACGGCTGTTTATCATTATTTATTTATTTTTTTCTTTAGTTGTTAATTATGAGTGGATAGTACATTAGTTCGGATCATTTTGTTGTTTTGATGCATTTCACCTTTACTTTATATGAGTATTATATTATTGTCCGTGTGTGTGTGTTTGCTGCCTGGCGATTTGAGGGGTTTTGTTTTGTTGAAAGAGCAAAAAGGGATAATTATACGTGACTGATGGGGAGTTTTGTCATTGTGGTTTTGACAATTAATAAAAAAAGACAAATTTATTTCAATGTTTATTGAATATAAATTGAATTTTAAAACTGTAAATATCAAGATTTGTTTTTTTTTTACTTTCTCCACATCTTCTAATAAGCAGGGGCGAATACAGCATAAATTAAAGTTCACATTTATTTATTTATTTATTTATTGATTTATTTATCAATCATAAATTCCAATGATCAAAACTAAAACTATTTTAATAGCTGGATGCTAGTGGGTGTACTCCATTATAGTAAATGTGTTTCTTAAATATTGTCCTTTATTATGTTGCTAAATAGTTATTAATTTAAAAAAAAAACTCGAGTATGGTGCCATAGTGAAAACAGCCATAATCATAAATCAATAATTAAAAAAATATTTTTTTTATATATGAACATTTTGTGATGGACTGTGAATTTAAATTAAGGTAATGGTTACATTGGGGGTAATTTTCTATTAATTGGCTGCTCGATGAAGTCCCTAAGGACTCTTCCACTGGAACGACACCCTTTCCAAACTTACTTGTAGACGTCCCTTTTTATAAGGTCTGAATCAAACACAGTAAATTTCATCGAGTATATATTACTCTAAAATTATTAGATTTGGTCCAAATAAATTAAAATATTCAGCATAAAATTCACTCTGAGAATGCCAAGAGACCAACACAGGTTAATGTAACATATACAAGAAATATCTCACCAAGGACAGGTGTGTGATAGACCTGAAAGTAGTCCTGCTCTGTGAGTGTCGTAGGCGTGGCGTCCAGAACCGTGTTTTCTGCACATTGATTTCTAGCAGACTGCTGGTCAAGACTGAACAGAGAGGAGGTCCAAGTACAGAAACAATGGGGCTTCTTGAACACAGCAAGCGGGAGCTCCTAAAAAGCAGATGTTCATTTTTTGATGACTCATCAGATTTAATTACATGTTGATGTGTCATACATGGTGGCGTAACACCTCCCTTATGTTTTCCCACGTATTCCGAAATTACCAACACCCGGTCAAACCTGCCTCTGCGCAGATTTACGAATTTTAGCGCACGGGACTTGTGCATGTCACATAAAAAGAGCCCTCAGTGTAGATAACTAGGGCAAACTACTACAAAACTTGTGAAAAAGATTTCTGCATAATTTCTCAGACACTGTGATAATTAATCCCACACAGTGGCTAGTAATCTTTTTACCAGCCATTTCTTTTTTTTTTTTTTTTTTTTGCCTGCAAGATGTCACTCCAGGATTTAGATTAAATCTTTCTCATTAGAGGAACAAAAAGACTGATCCAATCCAAAACCCCAGAAGCTGTCTAGTCTCAACATGAAGTCTTGGACATCATTGGACTTCTTATAGGCCAGGGACGGATAATTCAGTCATATTCCAAAGGGGCCATTTGAGAACTGAAACACTAAAATGCAGTCGTGTTCCTTATTAATTTACTATTTATATAAATCATAAAAGATTTTTGGACTGCAGATGTACAAGTCTACCATAGGCTTACTAAACTCAAGTTTTTAGTGGAAAGAAATGTATTCAAACCTTGTCGGTGCAAGTCTCGATGCAGGACTGCGTAGTTAGATTGGTTTGAGTTGAGTGAATTGGGAAGCTGTTGGTGGTGTTGGTGACCAGTTTGAAGCAGCCTCGATGGTGAGCATTCCTGACTGTGACAAAAGCAAGAAGACAAATAGATTGCAAGCAACAAATTGGCTAACATTACTCATTAGTTGGAATGAGCTTTTTAAATAGATTTGGGATTTTTATTTGATTATTTATATATATATATATATATATATATATATATATTTTTTTTTTTTATATTTTTGAGCTTCCCCAAATGCCAACCTTCTGCAGAAAATTATTTGTATTGCTTCTACGTAATACTAGGTACCACCAAAAAAGCAAATAACCTGAAAATGTCAATCAAAACATTGTCAGAAGTACTTATAAACAAACTGCTACCTCAGAATCAGACAGCTATTTGCATAAAAAAATCTATTTATTATCTTGAATTTTTTTCAGAAGATTTGTTTTGGTGCACGTTGCAAAAGTGAAGCTGAACTGATGATGCCTGATATGCTAAAACTCTGTGATCACCATGTCAACATGCACAAACATTTGAGCAAAACAAAATTGCAAGGAATCACTGTATTCAAGAGCGGCCCGGTGGAGTGCCGAATGCAAGCAGGTGGGAATCGATGTGAATTATTTCCAAAGCTGAGGAAAAACACTCGAGGCATGTTTGTCTAAATCCTCAATGGGCGTGGCGCTCGGATGAAAAACGGCACAGAACATATTTTTCGAGGATTTAAAGGTGGCCTGAGGAAACAAGTGGATTGAGAGGCTGAGGCTGAACTGTTGTCGAATTGCTTCGTCAGCATTTTGACATAGTTTTTTGCTGGCCCTGGGAGAACGCACGCGGATAGAAAGATTCCTGAAGGAGCACATTTCTGTTTCAAGCAGGCCGATTGGTTCACAGCGTGTTATTTTTTATTTTATTTTATTTATTTATTTATTTTTAATAATTTTTTTGGGGGGACCAATCTGTAAGCAGCGTGGTGCGATCTTGTCTCATTACCTTCAAATTATGTGGTTATAAAAGATACTATAAAATACAGACATCTGTCTCACAATTAAAAGCTCCTCGGTTTGGATTTCGACTGCAGCTTTCCTGTGTGGAGCTTGCATACATGGTCTTAAGTTTTCAGCCTGGTATACCGACTACCTCCCACATTTCAAAAACATGCATATGATTAAAATTGAGTACGGACTCCAAATTGTCCATGAATGAATGTGATTTTTTGGTAACACTTTATTTGACCTGTCATGAACATGAATGAATCATTATGACAGATGCCATTAAGTGTCTTTCGGGAAATTAAATCACTTTTGATGCAAAATTTATGTCATTAAGTGTGATTTGGTAAATTATGTCATATTTGATACATTGTTCAATGTCAACTTTGCATGACGTGTGATAAGGATTCATTCATGTTCCTGACAGGTGTCATAACATGGTTATGACAGTCTTATGAACAAGCTTTAAATAAAGTGTTGGGATAGGCTGCAGTTGACCTGCGGTCATAAAGAGGATAGAAAACGACGGACCTTAAGAGAAACTAGTATTACTTTTTCTTTATTTTTGACGATTTTCTAATTTAATGCAGATGGCTAAACAGGAATCAATTTTCTCACCGATCCTTGATGTAGGTTTGATTTTTTGGAATATTTTTCTTTGTATCAAATAGCCACAAATTAACATAAACTATTTCCACTATTGAACCATCCCCCCCCCCCCCCGATCTTTGCAATTTTCATCTTGATTGAGGAGGACTTAACTCACATTTTCGGTGACCGGGCATCTGCTCCTGCACCTTGTAAATGGAGAGGCGTCCCACGCCACCACAAGGAGAGCCCCTCTCCCCCCGGCAAGCCAGACTACAATCCTCCTCGCCAACTTGTGCGCTATTGATTCTGTTTCCACAGTGACATTCAGCGCCATATTCCAACCCTGCAAACTGGTAGCCACTAACAGCGCACACACACACACACACACACACACACGCACACGCACACGCAAATACAAATACAGAGTAATTATGACTCGTCATTGCCTGAAGCAAGGTCGGTCAATAACCTCCAGTTACCGGCCTCAGGATAAGCACCCCACAGGACATTTGTAATCATTTCCACGCATCTTTTATGCCAAACGTCCTCACATCTAATCTCTAGAACATGATGTTATAGTAAGAGCACATCCTCCTTTGCTGATCAAGCAAATTATTTTGGGAGCTATAACACCTGTCACCTGTGATCTGTAGGTTGCCGTGACTCCATCTCACAACTTCCATCTCCATCCTCTGTTCTTAGGCAAAGAGAGACCTCATCAAACCTGAGCTTTACATACTTGCTTTTGACGCCTCATCGTAAATTGCTTTGACTTTTTCGGTTTTGCCAGTCTCGGTAATTGGCCCGGTCGGTTAACGAGCAGGATTTCAGTCGGTGTGGATTAGGGGTGAAAGACGGGCCAAGGGGCTATGTGGAGGAGATTGGTTTGGGTTGTTTGAGCGGCGAGCTGCAAATCTGCATTCATCTTAGGTATTAAGGTATTAAAAGGAATAATTCCTTTCTTGATTTTGCTTTGAAGCGATCCACCTGCTTCTCCACATTTTGATGCAATTATGCTCTCAGCATCGATTTTTTTTTTTATTTATTTACTTTTTGGGGTGAAATGTTGCCGCTCTAGCCACAAGCCACGGATGTCATCACATTAAGCTCACGCACACACGCGCATGTACACGCACACCTGCCTCGCTGTCACTTTCGCAACAGATCCGGCCTTATATTTGCTTCGTTCACCCCGCCTCATCTTTTACTGTCATCTAGCCACCTGGCACTCCGCTGGCTCAACACACAGGAGGCTTTCATGAAGGGGACTGAGAGCCAACGCATTTACTCAAACAGCAGGGCTTCTGTGGTCCCCTCATTGAGGTTCTTTGAGAAAAAAAAAAAAAAGCATTACCTTTCTGAGCAGGTGTCTTGACATAGAGAGCTGGTCATTTTCCGCAGGTCATAAAGCATAATTCCTCCAAGGGCTCGCTCGCTGGTGTTGTGCAGGAAGCAGCCAATGTAGGTCCCTATATGGATCGCAAAGATTTTTAGCTTTGATTTCTAACGTAATATTGAATGAGGAATGTGTAGCACTTTTTTTTTTCTGGGGAAATCTATGAGTACAAATGTAGTAGATTGATTGCCGTCGCATAATGAGTCAGTTTGGGCAATGATATTTATCTGATAGATGCGGGCTCTAGCCTAATGATGGGTAAATGAAGCTTCAAATCAGCTTCATGAAGCAGTTGTAGTATTTTTGGACTCCAGTAGAGGGCACTCTCTGTTCAACATTGGGCTGAAAGCACATTTTTTTAAACCCTTTATTCAAACCAGCAGTGCCATCTACAGGACACAAAAATACAACAACTGGTTCATGAAGCACATTTGAAGCTTCATTTTCCCATCACTACTGTAGCCCTAAAAATATTAAGCCTTCATAGAGCACTCATTGAAATAAAGACAAAATCTCAAATTTTCTTGAAAAATTAGCCTCAAAAGTCGAATGAAATCTTGGACTTTGAACAGTCTTCATGTCTTCAGTCTTCGTCTTTTACAGAAGAATCTTATCAGATGCAATCTCATCGAAAGCCACAACAAAAGGAAGTTGAAGAACTTGAGCTGCAGTGTACCTAAAGTAGACTTGGGTTGCGTATTCTACTATATGACGGATCAAATTCTTATAGCCATTTTCTCGACATTCAACGACGTTTTTGCAAACCGTCGTTTTGGGGCCTGTTTTTTTTACCTTTCACGAAAATGATGGCTGCCATCCGGAAGGGCCTTCCAGTTGTCCCAAAATTATTAAGATTATCTCACCGTCAATGGTGTTGTGATGGAACGTGGAATTGTTCCTCATTTCGTCGGCGGACTTTGTACATGTTAGCGTTACGCATTTCACTCGCTTGTGTATTTAATATAAGCATTATGTGACTGAGACAATTTTGACATGCATCAACTGCATGTAATAAACAGACGTGAAGTGTAGACTATTATCAGTGATTATCGAATTATGTTTTATGAAATAAAAGCAACGATTCCGAACTTTTATCTCATTCGTCTTTTCATCTGAAACCCAACTGTCTTCCCAAACATTGGACGGGACAATTTAATCTAGCAATACATTGAATCAAAGTGCCATTCAACATGTCGGAACATCTGTTTCACCGTATGAACTTGGTGATGCGAGCAAAATGTCCACAAAACAAGACTTTGTTCCAATGCCATCTTTCATGTTTTCAAATAATCGCCACGGAGCCGTTTTAAGACAAGCTGCAGCGCTGCTCGGGTGCTAAACGTGGCGCACAGCCGCAAATGGCTTCTTTTTCAATCAGAGACAAAGTGGGAATGAAAAACTCACATCATGTTCCAAAAGCTCACACAAGACTCACAAATCCAGTCAGGGTAAAAATGAGTTTCTTCCAGAGTGGAAAGACGCACCCTGCTCATGTTCTCTCGTTAAGGTACAAATTGCAAGAGTCCATCCTTGCTCTTCTCACCAACAACATAAGACAATACAATTTTATTTTTTAGAGCGCATTTCACAACAGCTGGAGCTGTAACAAAGCGCTTCCCATATGTCGTCATATAAATTAGAACACAAATTAAAACATTTACAATAGATACCAGAATAATAGCAGAACAGCGACAGTCTCGTGTTGAGTCGAAAGCTAAGGAATAAAAATGTGTCTTTTAAATTTTGATTCGGTTTTGAGGGCAAAACTATGAAATGAATGCTAATGTCAGTGTCATTTCTAGTTTCCACGATATGATGTGAATTTGTCTTCCTTTACAGAGCAATGTTCTGGTTTATCATTTTTCAGGTCTCTGTTTGAATTCGGTATACGTTCAGGCAAGTGCTTTCAAGAAATAGCATCGTGTAGTGATGGGAAAATGAAGCTTCAAATTTGCTTCATGAACCAGTTGTAGCATTTTTGTGTCCTGTAGATGGCACTGTTGATTTAAATTAAGGGTTTAAAAAAATGGATTTCAGCCCAATGTTAAACCGAGAGTGCCATCTACTGGAGTCCAAAAATACTACAACTGCTCCATGAAGCAGATTTGAAGCTTCATTTACCCGTCACTAGCATCGTGCTTTGTAACCGGCAGCGTCACCAATGACTCATTGACTAAAGACCTGTTAAAATCATTACGATGTGATTTGCTATTTATGAGTTCACATATCAGCGTCGTCTTCTCATGAAGCGCTCATACTCATATGAAGTGGATCTTTACACCGTAAATGATCCCTCCTGGCAATAATTCCATTTTTGACACACACAATTTTACGCTAATGCGAATGTATTTACGAGAAAAAAAAAATTAACCCAGCAGATAGAATGAGGTAATGTATAATAGGTTGCGAGAGACTATTATGATGCGCGAGCAGGATTAAGGCTCTTAATAAAATGTCATCCAATGTCGACCTTTGACGCCATCCTTTTCTTTTCATAGCTGACACATAAAAGACTTCATTATATCCATCCCCTTGCTTGTGATGCTCTCATATTTTTCAGACGACATGCGAAATATTTGAATCAATCGAGAGCCATACGCTGCAAAGAAAAAGATTTTCTGTCTCCGTGTGCCCGGAATGCATTCCGTGTTGACTTTTGAATTTATTTCAGAATCTCTCCCAAGAGTCTGTTTTCTAAGATGTTTTTGCTTTTAAGATTTCAAGGATACGACAGTTTGAGCTGCCATTTTTTTTTTTTTCTCTCTCTTACTACCAACATAAAACGAGATTGCTGCCATGGGCCAAAGAGTGACTTTAAGGTTTTGCGGAAGATAAATGTAGGGTGAAGGCATGTGGCATCAAGGTGAGTAGACAAGATGGGGAGAAAGCAGCAAAGCCCTGAATCTTTGGTACCTACCATGTACCAGTGTCCACAATTCATGAATTCAATTTGCTAGAAATATCAGCCAGTCAGAACGAAGGGATGTCAAGGCCGAGGTTTCACCAAGGAACACTTTTTGGCACTCACAATTCGGGAGTTTGTGTTGTCACACATGAAAAAAAATTGTCTGAGTGCAAAATCTGCAAGGGGAAATCTTGCAGTTCATTTTTCTAAACGCACTTTGCATGCACCAAGGTAATGCACGGACCCCACGGCGTGTGTATTTCGGCTTGCGCAATGTCAAGCGTGCAATTCGAATGCAAATGAGGGGCGCCGCTACGATTGGCAGAGAGTCGGCAATGTCGACATTGGGGACTCGAGTCAGATGACTTGACTCAAGTCAGACTGGAGTTTTTAAAGACTTGCCATCGGCTTTCCAAAAACTTAGAAAGTTTGAAATCTACATTTGAATATTAACATTTTTAGGGGTAAATTTAGCTCTTGTGGCTTTTAATCAAGGTGTGTTTTGTAGTCCGGAAATTCTAACAAATAATCCAAAGAAGCGAGCAAAAATTCCGAGCAGAAACCAAGACGTTTTTTTCGAAGGAGAAAAAAAGTGAGCCGTAGTAACAACAACCTCACATATTCCACTTTTTACTTTATAAATTAAAAAGCGCCTTTTTGTTTTACTCTGCTGTCTGCAGCCACGACGACATTGATAACGAGAATCGTTTTGCAATTGCCTTATAGGTGAATGAAATAAACAAAATGCTTTAAACTTTTGTTCTGAAAGAGCTGTGGGTGATAATTACGACAATAACGAGGTGATTATTGTCATAATTATCATATTATCCCGTAAGTTTCACGTTACCTTTTATTTTGTCGTACAGAAAATTAGAGACAATTCAACGTGTCTTGTTTCAGCCCTTATCTCCAGAGCCCACACTTTTTTTTTTGAAAGATCAAAAAAGATCTTAAGATGATCTTTGAGTCTCTTTTTTTTTTTTTGGGCACCTCCAGCTGAAGGACCATCCGTAGGATACGGTCCTCTGTCAACCTGATGAAGTGTTTTTTTCTTGAAAGGATTCAAGTTGTTTAAGAGGCTGACTGTGAAATCGCCATGATTCACATCCGCACAAAAGTGTGGTTACGCACTCTGCCTGATAGTCTGCAGTGTTAATTCTGAGGTGCGATAACGTAAGAAATTGCCGGAGGATGTTTTTAATTCTTTCTGGGGCAGGCATAATGCTGAAGGACCCCCAAGAGGAAATCATGCACGGTCTACTATCTCATCCTCTGCAGTTTATGTCAAACATTCCTCATTTTGGTCACTTTATGACTCATTTCTGACTGACCTTTACTTGGGTACTAATTTGTACCAAGCGATCCTCTCAATCAGCCAAGCTGAGGGATTTTTTTAGTATGTCGAGCATCATCAGACGCCCACTAGAGTTTTTTGTTATTGTGGTCAGCCAGATGTTGATCCTAGTGATGGGAAAATGAAGCTTCAAAATTGCTTCATGAGCCAGTTGTTGTATTTTTGAGTCCTCTAGATGGTGCTGTTGGTTTAAATAAACGTTTTGTCAGCCCAATGTTGAACAGAGAGCGCCATCTACTGGAGTCCAAAAATACTACAACTGCTTCATGAAGCAGATTTGAAGCTTCATTTACCCATCACAAGTTGATCATGCACCCTGTTATCTTTGTTTGCGAAAATATCCTGTTCCCTGCATCCATGTGCATCAGACTTTTTTGTCTCCACTCCAGCTCACTTGACCCCCATGCGACAGATTGAGAGGAAAAATTTTAGATGAATTTTTAAGAGAGTTAGTAAAAAATTCACTATCCATTATATGCACTGAATAAATCACGGCCATTGCCGTCGCATCAGTGTATTGCACTATTAAGTCAATCTCAACGACGTATTTTTACGCTTTAGATCTGATGTATTTCTTGCATGGAGCCTCTTTCAGCCAGGTCTTTTGGAGTCATATCACAAATATTTGTGTGAAAGAAGACAAATGACAAATGGGGACTATAGAGTTGATAGTCTTTGACAACAAATTCAATTGATTTTTCGCAAAGCCATAGCATCAAATCGTCTTTTTTTTTCAAGGGTTGCAACACCCGGGACGAATTAAGAGTCTTCATATGTGCCAAAGGCTATGAAAAACATGAACTCTTAAACTGGCAGAGAAGTAATTCCGACAGAGAGATTTTTTTTCATTCTTTTTGCTAATTAAAACTATATCACTACTATTCCTAGTACCGTATGTGATCGCTCATCTTTTAAATTCCAGGACAGTGCTCCTCACATGCTGAGAAGCATGACAAAGAGAGCAACAAATTTGGCAACAGAGCAAGGGAACTCCTCTTCAATGGGGGGAAAAAAAATAGCCTGCAACACCAGCAGCTGCTGCCTTCAAGCATAAAAAAAGATACTGGGGGAGGAAGCATTGCGCATGTTGATGCATCAGCCTAGGTTAGAGTGCTACCTCACTAACCCGCCCAACACGCGCTTTAATCAAAATGAAGAAGCAGCCAAAGGCATTTGCAGCTGGGCTTAATGGAGGGAAGCGGCCCAAACACTCGGACTGAATAAAAATGAGTATACTTGGGTCTGACACTGTGCTGCTTTCTTAAATGCTAAGACAGATGGCAGGGCTGCATAGGACTCTCCCCGGTTGATTTTGATGAAGAAGACGAAAAACATGACCAAGGAAAAGGGCATGTACTAACCGACGCGCTCTTCTCTGCCGTTGACCACGTTTCAAGTATTCCCCACGATCAGTGATGCAAGGAAAGTCATCCAAACCGCAGCAGGGATAGACTCATTACATGCTGCGCTGAGCCAGGTCGGGGTCACACTCAAACACTTGGAAACCCCAATTATCCAACAGGTTACTAGCGAGTCAATCTCATTTGGATGTGCCAATAAAGATAATCGATTTTTTAGGTTTTTTTTGTGAATGGGAATTG
Source organism: Idiotropiscis lumnitzeri (assembly GCF_059441095.1). Lineage (NCBI taxonomy): Eukaryota > Metazoa > Chordata > Actinopteri > Syngnathiformes > Syngnathidae > Idiotropiscis > Idiotropiscis lumnitzeri. The sequence goes on from NC_142407.1 coordinate 2,927,363, forward strand.
TGGATGCTTGGCCAAACCATTAGCCACGTTAGCCGCTAATCTGTTTACTTGCATTATTTGATCTTACGCTCAAATGTGGCTTCATTTCTGAGGAGCCGCACGGCAACAAGACTGACTGAGAATGACGAGAGGGAACCTGTCGTGTTAAATACTTCAAAAAAGTACAACCAAACTCAGTTTTGCCCGCGTTACCTTTTTAAAAACCTATGCTAGCATGTATGCTAGTGAACGTTTTAGCATGCAGGCATGCTAGCTTATATTTTAAGATGGCGTATACCATGCTGTTTTTGCACTGGCCTGCTCATGTTAAAAAAGAAATGAGGATTAAAGCAATGACTTGAAACACATGCAGCAAGATTAAAATTCTTCAAATTGATTGCAGTATATAAAATACACGCAGCATGTGGTGGTGAATGGTGAAATATTGCATCAGTAAAGTGAATATTGGCATTTGACCAGAAAAACAACCCTCTTATGATTTGGCCTGGAAGAACAAATGCAAAATCATGTCTTTACATAGGCATTGTACATACGAGGCAAATCATTATTCTGGGCCTTTCACATATTTTTATGCATGAATGTCTGAACATAAAAGCAGTTGTTTGTCGAAGAATGATGGCGTTAGTCATCTAGCCTTTCCATGGCACATTCTAAAGGCATCGACTCACACCTCCAGCATCGTTATTGAAATGTATTAATCATCCTTTCATTCCTGGTTTCTGAAATATTTTAAATCAAATGCAGAAAATTCTGATTATTTTAACATGAGGTCATGTGGGTATTACTCAGCTGAAAGTCTTATCCTTCCTGCATTCTCCTTGTTGCAATGAGGTTGCTAGGTAACCAGCAGAGACTTCACAAAGTTCCTGATCCCAGAATGAGAGCCGGCCAAACTATCCTCTTAATGCTTTAAAATACAGATGCACTCAATAGCCTTTTATTGATCGCTTTTTTTTTCTAATTTATGTTATTATAATGCCTTACAAGGAACATGTCTTCTTCTTCTTCCATACACAAATACAATGTGGAAAAAAAACATTTTACCAAAAGCACTGAAGTAATTAAAAATAAATTAATTAATATAATAATAACAATAATAAATACATAAATAATAAATAAATACATAAATAAATAAATAAATAAATCAGTCAAATTTATGGAAGAAAATTGGCAGCTCGATAGAAAAATACCGCATGGTAAAATTTAGTCATTTGTACAGCATGCCATGTATATTTTACAGTATAAATGTTAAAAATTACCCAAAAAATTAAAATAAATGAAACAACCCTTTCCTGCTGATTTAACATTCATCTATATCATATAATATGTCAGTATGATTTGCATACATTTGGCAATTATTGGTAAAAAGACCCAAATGATAAAATGCATCTCATAGCAATTGATAAATTAGAAGAAAATAAGAGAAATTCAAATACTTTATGAGATGAAACCCAAATTGAGACTCAGGTTGCAGTCTGTGTTCAGAAGTGGTATCAATACACTGTATGTGTGGCTTCCTTTTTATCTCTCAGTCAATTCCCCCGCCAAACCACAATGGATCTGTGTAATTAAAGACTATGTTCGAGTTATACTTGCTTCATAAGAACCTTTGCCAGATGGCAGTTATTAAAACTGATTTCATTCCAGGACGCAATATTTTTCATCTGTTTTATTCCTTTGTGACGAGGAAATTGCATAGTCTCTTGAAAAATAAATAAATAAATAAGGTTTAAGAGCTCTTGTGGGATTTATTTATTTATTTATTTTAAGAATAAGCAAGGAGAGCTCCACTGGAGGTAATAACATTGGATTCATCATCTCAGCTAAAATGGACAAACCCCTGACAGGTGAGGAAAGAAATCTTTAAGGATACATTGAAAGTCTTATTTAATTGTACAGGCTAAGGCTGTACAATAATGAAAAATCGTGCGATAAGGGTGTTCAATATTGCGATATCAATATTGCGATGTCGATATTGTGATTATTGCCTGACATTTAAATGACATTTTTCAGATTGAATGATAGAAGTCCTTCTTTTTCCATGGGGCAAAATAAGCCAGCTCAGTGAATTCTTCTTCTTCTGTTTTAAATCCAGCGGTGACATATTTTCAGAGTCCCTGCGAGCACTACAATCTAAAAGATCTCAAATCACTGCGTCTGAGAAGCGTTCTAAACGTTCTCGGGTCATGATTATCTGCTCATGAATGAACATTAAAGGCCGCTGTGAGAGTGTTATCTGAGCCCCTTGTATTACCTCAGCCTCGGGCTGTCTTCACACTCAGCCACATTTCAGCAAGAACATACAAGAAATGTGAAGGTTTTCACCTTCGTGTAATATTTAGCAGGAGAACCACTTGTCTCGGTCCAGACAGCGAGCCAATGATATTTAAATGTCATTGATCTTCTCTTTCATTGCATGTTTTCTACTCTAAAGAAGTATCATATTTGATGAAACAACCGAGATGCACTTTTCTGTTATAATAGCTAAATTATAGATTGACGGCGAGCTAGAGTGGTCGGATTGCTCGGTTACCTTTTTGGCTGGGCTTCTTCCGGACAGGACCTGCATTCTCTGGACTCTCTGGTAATACACCATGAAACCAGTGACGATGCAGGTGTTGGACTCTCAAGCTTCGGGAGGCGGGCCAGTGCTGCCCCGCTTTGGCAGCAGCGCCAGATGCAAACTGTACTGCGGCCCATCTGGAACGCGCCCTCACACCCGAGCCTGCGGTCCCGAGGGTGGTCGGAGGTGCCGCTAGGGACAGCAAGGGAGGAAGCGCCAGGAGGCCTGGCTGGCCTACTCGGACGTTGGAGCGTTGCATGAGCAAGATGCTGCCAGCCATGAGGTAGGCGATGCCCAGGCACAGCAGGAGCATCTGAGCCTGCTTCAAGGGGCAGAGCAGTCTGGAGAGCAGCACCGCCATGCCTGCTTCGGTTACAGTCTCTCATCAAAGAGGAGGGCCATTTCATGGATTAGGTGCGAGAATGACAGATCTAGTAACCTACTTACAACTTCATAATCTTGGCAGGGGCTGCAGCTTTTGGCAATGTCGCAGACATTTAGTCTCGGTCCTTCGTTGGCACAGAGTCCAACAGTGCCGGTGGAACAATGGATGCGTCACAGCAGAGAGGGATTTAATATCTCAGACGGTGGTCACTGACTCCAGGACGATCCTTGGGGGGAGACGCAGACACACACACAGGCGCCTAAGATTGTATATGCAGCTGGATTTAAAGCATCGCGATGTATGACTGTTGGTGAGCATAGTCGAAAAGACGTAAAGTATTTGACACACAGTCCAAGTTGACATGTTGGTTTGTGTTAGTTTCTTGCAGCTTCTTGCAACATCTCCCTTGGTGTGTGTTGAGTTGTTGATTCCGCTTTTGATGTTTGCTTCTAATTCATAACCGAGCCTGGAGAATTATTATCAAACTTTACATAGATTTGATTGGCCGGATAGGGTCGGCATATATCTTGCATTTTATGCAAGATAGGTGATCGGCTGTAATGTCGGAATTTGCCGATTGATCGATGACATCATTGATCGGATCCGCATCAGCAAACGTAAATCTCGTTCACTCCAAAGATGTTCTGTGATGCCGTTGGTAATAATCCAAGGTTTTGCAGCATTTACAGTCGGATTTTATTTTATTTTTTTCCCCACAATATTTTGAAATAATTTTTGTTTTCTTCTGTGAGTGGGGGAGGGTATAATCAGCTATTTTCAGACGATATTTGTCATTTCATTATTAGTATTCTTTCCCAATATATTCCAATGGGCGTCAATTGTATGCAAATTTTGATTTTTTTTTTAATTTGCTGAACGGCTCCAAAATCGTGATCGTGCAAAGCCTGATTATTATTAATATTATTTATTCATGTCTTTATGAGATTGCGTTGTTGCACATTTCCTAAAGCAGAAGAACACTATGCTGTTTTGTCTACCTTTCATACCATTTTTTTTAATCTGGATTATCTTTTAATACAGATGTTCCATTTACTTGCAGCAGTGTCTGATGATGGGTATCTCACCAACACTATCCCTGCAATCTGAGACTCAGGAAAATGACATCATGTAATAAAAAAAAAAACAGTCTGGAAAAGCATTAAGTGTGCCTGTGAACTGAGGTTTATCATAGCAGGCTGACATCTGCCATTTGCAGATAATTTCAGTAATATGTCCAAACGTAATATGCTGTAGAGATGCTTAAAATGTTTATTCTCAGATTAGACAACCTGTTTGAAAAACGGGCACTTTGAAAAGCTTCTTGCGTCCCACATCGATTTGTCTGCGTGTGTGTGCATGTATGTGAGAAGTCAAAACTAAATCCGTTTTATGGGAACCTCTTTGGGCTTCACACTCTCAATTCTCCTTGCTGCACCCACAAAAAGTAGGGGTGCGTTGTTCCAGAGGACAAGCAACAGTTTGCTGAACAAGTTAGGTTCAACTCCACATTGGATACATTATCATCATTATATCATTCTTGTTCCCTGGTTTGTTCAAGCGGTAGGAATTGCTGCGAGCCCGACAGAGAGCGAAGCAAACACAGAGCGCTTGTACACGTCACATATTAAAAAAATAAAAAATAAAAATCAGAGCTCTGCATTTCCCTGCAATCCCTCTCAGTCACAATTCAGCACTATTTACATGCAAGAATGTTTAAACGTCGAGATTACCTTCAATCGCGTGTATCCACGAACCGCCGCGATCACTTTCCTAGGTTATAGCCGTCCTGCCTCGCTCCGGTCACCTCGGATCGCAAAGCTGCTTTTATATAATCTCCCTCTCATGCTCTCTCTCTCTTTCGATATTCCTCTCCTTTCTCTCCCCCCTCTCTCGCTCTCACGCGCTGTGAGACGTTCACACGGCGATGGAATGGACTGTACGTGTGCGTGCGTGCGTGCGTGCCTGCTCGCGCCAGTTTCATTTGCATGGACGATGTGCGCGCGTCACGGCGTCCTCACTCTGCAAACCGGTGAGTCGTGTTCGGTAGTCAGCAGGGTGTTCTATCCACTCGGTGCCGAATCCGTCGCACCGATCAAAGAGCTTGACACACCATTGACACCACAGTGAGTTTTTAAAGGTTGGTCGGGGGAGAGGGGGGTAAATATCTCAACCTCACTTTAACTCTTGGAAAGACTGCTTTGGTGTGATTAAAAGCGGCAAATGAAGAGGGAAAACAACCTGGTGGAATCGCTGTGAAATGTTAGGTACTAGACTTTAGGTGAAGCACAAAGAGTGGACTTAAGCATGAGTCAGAGATGACGCATTAAATCAGTCAACCATGTGTGACCCAGTTGACGGCTTTACATTTCAGCACTACGAACAGCGCCTCTTCTGCACGAGCAGATCAAATGAAAGAGTGAAGAAGCAAAGCGCCTCGTCACGGCTGATTGACCTTCAAACTAAGCTTTTAAAAACCAATATGGCCTGGACACAAGTGGCTGCATGGTGTCATTGACGATGCAACTGTGCGCATCGCCACTCTTCATTCACTGGGAGCTTTTCAAATGTTAATTTGTCTGGGAGGCTGGGAATATTGGGAGGGAGGGGGGGGGCATAAAACATCTGAAGGAAGTGGACATGCTTTAGGGGATTTTCCCTTCAAGTCGGTTTGAAGAGTTCTCTGTGTTAGGACAGTCATGGTGGATGGATGTCAAAAATGTGAACGATCCACCATCCAGGGGACAAGGGTACATTTTCCCTTCTTTTTTTCTTTTGTCAAACTGCCCCCGAAGAGAGAATTCTCTTCACACGCTGCTGTATTAATGCTGCATGCATCACACAGAGCTCATCCACACATATGGGGTTTAATACCTTGCTCAAGGGCACCTTGACAGCTGTCAGAAAATTGACACAACTTTAAAACAACCCGTTCAATTTCCCCATTCATTTTGTTTTCTTTTATCTGATTTTAACTTTTGACACCGCGGTGTCAGACTGAGCCACTGTTTTCATCGCATTGTGTAAAATCCTCACTAAATGTGCACAGCAATAAGAGATTTTTTTTTTTTTTTTTTTTACAAAAACCTCATTACTAATAAAGAGAAAACTCAGAAACAAGGAAGGAGACGCAATAAAATATTCTATATACTGCACTGGCGGTTCTAGACAGTTTTTCCTGGGATGGCAGGAGATTCAGTTGGGATTGTGGAGGTTAAAGCACCCCCATATGCACATGCACGTACACACATGGTACCAAAAACTTCATGTTGGCACTACGAACGTACACGTAATAAAGTAAAAAATAAAATAAAATAAATACTGAAACATATTTCAATCCAGCAAGCATTTTTTAATGTAGAAGACACAAACACACATGCATGCATACTACTACCGAAAAAATGTATTCTACTGCTAATTCAACGTTGGCATTGATGAAGAAGTCACAAATGCAAAGTCAGCGGCAGAAAAGTATTTCAGAGTATATAGGCGATCACATGAAGCACCCACTGAGAAAAAAAAACCTTGAATACATCACCAAAGCAAACGTCCGCCTGACATCATCTTCACAAACGGCCATGAGTGATGCAATAAACAAAACAATGAGCCAACCAACCTCGTGTCTTAAGTGGATATTAAAATTAACCAAAGATTTAATTACCTCAGTGACAGACGATGGAGGGTCCTTCTGCAACAAGCCTGGGAACCTGACTATATTCACTGGTTATCGTCCAAAAAAAAAAAAAAACACCCAGATGTAAAATGGAGTCAACTATGCCTCAGAGCTTCAGCAGAAGGATGAAACTGAAGAAATGATACACGTATGTTGCGTTCAAGTGCAGCAGTATATTTGTGTTTATATTTGCTATTAAGCTATTTTCACCACTTTAAATTGGCTGCAATTGCGTAAAAAATACACATGACGTAAATTCATAGATATAAAACAGTAGCAGTGCTTAAAAGAGCCAACACTTCTCCTAAGTCATCCAAGTGGCTGCTCGCAATCAACTCCAGCTGGCATGGCGCTAAAACGCTTGAAACACTTGGCGACTCCTGCTCTTCTCTCTTCCCTGAACTGCCCTTGTTTTTGCTGATCCTGTCAGGCGAACTGTCCAAAAACCACAAAAAAAAAGAAGAAAAAAGTTTAAGTCAATGCTTTGATGCCCTCGGAAACAACGTCTTGTGGTGCGTACGCTGAAGTTGCCGGCGTTGTTTGCTGTCTTGAAACATTTTGACGGTCCCATGCATGCTAGCATGTCATATGATGTTTTATTGTTTATGTTTATGTTATTGATGAGACTATTGTCCCCTGTGTTGTGCGTTGTGAGGTATGCAGCCTTATGTCACTGGTTGTCATTGCACCTGCAGAAAAACAACAGCGCTAACGCACATGAGCCAGCCGACGGACAGAGAAAGTCACCGGGGGGGGGGGCGATTTGCTTTCACGGCATTTCCGTCCGTTTTCTTGTCTCGTTTCTCCACTCAAGTTAGTTTGTTTTCATGTGTCCCTGACAACACAAACGTGCAGGTCGGATCGGACTATTTGAAAAGCGAGATGTGGTATAGCTGCCAGTCAGCGATCCGGATCTCGACCCTTCCTCTTTCTGTCTTTTTTTTTTTCTGAGCAGACGCACAGACATTGATCACCTCAGACTAGACAGAAACACTTGCTGCTGTCTCCCTGCAGCACTATGCTTCAGTTTCCTCCCGCAGCATAAAGCCTCCGTATCTAATGACATCTTTTATTTTTTCCTTGCCTCTCTGCAGTCACCTCCTGACTTCTCCAAACGACAGCAAACTACTCGATTGCAACAACTCTGCTCAATGGACACACTGTAGATGATTTATGACACTTGAGACACATACTTGTCAGGGAAACAAACTGGAACATGTTGCGCTGATATTAGAAATGTGTAAAGTTGTTTGCGTTTTTTGTGTTAAATGCCAATTAAAAAAACTTTGTTCCAATTTGTGGATATAACCCATCTGGAAAAAAAACTGAGGATGAAAGTAATTAATGAAGGTTTAAGCGATTGGCTTAGTGAGAATGTCAATGGAAGAGTGGTGAGTGCATTGTGAGATGTCAAATGGAGCAGTCGTGTTCCACTGAGCCAAGCCAAGTGTCGAAGTCCTCCAAGCATTTGATTCACAGGCGCTCTTATAGTCCGGAAAATACAGTATATGATGAGTACATGTTATAATAATGCTACACATTAGTACAACAGCTAAAATAATAAACAAAAATGTTAGAACACTGTTTTCAGCCAGCCCAAAACAACCTGAAAGAATCTAGTAAAGGTGCGGACAACTACAAAGACTGAAAAGAAAAGGCATTTTCTGAGTGGTCGTCAAAACTATTTTAAAATTCAGTTGAGCGCCTCCTTTGTCACAACACCCCACAGTGATCTAAAGATTTCATTGGTGGCCAAGGTAAACTCCAACATAAAACTCTTGGGGACACGTTCATGTTTATTCCACAAAGATGTAAGGATATCAGTCTGAAGGAAAAAAAATCCTCTTGAATAATTGCACACCCTGCAACTATCACACAGAGACAGCATCGAATCCTCTGAAAGGGGAACGCCTGAAGTGCTCAACACATGTCTACCTTTAGAACTGCTGTTCAGCATCTTGTTTGGTCTGCAGGCGCACTTTCAGGATTTCTACCATTGTTCAAGGTAGTGATGGGAAAATGAAGCTTCAAATATGCTTCATAAACCAGTTGTTATATTTTTGAGTCCTGTCGATGGCACTGTTGGTTTAAATAAAGGGTTTGAAAAAATGGCAAGTCAGCCCAATGTTGAACAGAGAGTGCCATCTACTGGAGACCAACAGTACTACAACTGGTTCACAAAGCAGATTTGAAGCTTCATTTAACCATCACTAGTTCAAGGTGACGGGACTACTTGTTTCTTCTCTCGACATACACGTTGACATTCGTATCATCCATCTGCGACCTGCATTTGGATTCTGATCGTTTTGTTGCAGTGTGTCACCACAATGCCGATCAGGATGATCTTAAAATGAATGCAAGCCTAAATTAAATAAATAAGCATGGGCTACTACAATGTTATCCTGGCCAGGTTCCACGACAGACCTTTTCCCATCTTATCCAGCAGCCATTACCTCATTTCCTGCTCTTTTAATCTATTTATCACTGTCAAGCTGACAGTCCAAGACCTCCGCTCTAAACCATGATTTCTTTTCAAGCCTCCGATTCTTCTCCAACAATACATGCATGTTAATTCCCATTTGCATCCCAGACAATAGCAGCGAGGCTTTTCAAAAAGCAATATGATAGATGGATGCATAAAGATTTGATTCCATGCTTGATTTATGTGCAGCTCGAAACAAACAAAAGACGTGCGACTGCGTGCGGAAACATCACTGAGAATATATGAGATGCTCAAATTAAAGACGTAGCAAATTGTATTGTTTAATAGCTTCGGTGTAGCACACCATTAATGCTTTGTGAAAGGCTGTGCTCATTGTGATAATAACCCTGAAGCAAGTAATTCATACTTGGTGCATGTCGAGTATCCAATTTTATCTAATGTGCAGCATTCCATCACATCGAGTCACAGCAAAAACATGAAATGCACAAAACAGCCAAAATGCAATTCAATTATCGTCGATCGAAATTAACCGTGTGAGCCAGTGATGGTTTTTCGGTTTATTTGCCATGCATATGTAAAAAATAACAGTAGCGATTTTTCTATCATTTGCATTATGGTTAAATAAAAACAATAACAAAATCTATTCAAGTGTTTATTTTAGTTTTCTTTAGCACAGTACATTACCCTAAATATATTCATAAGATTTCAGTTTCAGCTACATAAAAAAAAAATTGTGTCCAATAAGAGTGAAATATTTTTTAAGTATTCATTTTAGTATTTAAAGGTAATTTTGCAGAATTAGTTTGATTAATCATAGTGTATAGTTTTTAGTTCCATTTAAAATACTCGAAACTTTTACACATCAATGCAAGTTGCTTTTGTGGATTGCTGCAGCACCATATAAATATATAATAAATGTATATATATATATATATACACATATATGTATATATATATATATGTATACATATAATAAATAAATATGTATACTAAATAAATAATAATTATATATAATAATAAAAAGATTTTCTTAACATTGTAGAAAACCTGTGAGATCTTGTTAATTGGTCCTTATTTTATGATCCTGAAATACACATTCGCTGCACATCCCATCGTTGGGATTTGTCTGTGTTTCCTGCTGCTCTCTCCTTCCTGTTTGTGTTTTGTCTGTGCTTCTTTTCTCCCAGTGAGTCTGCTTGAGCCAGCCTGGCCTACTTTCTGGCTCCTGCTTCCACACCTGCAGCTCATCTATGGCAATCAAGTGCACATTCTGCCAGCTTAAACAAGTGGCTCACTTCTTGTGAGGTTGTTGTTGACCGACGTCCTGTCGCCTAAACTCGCTGCTATGCCTACTGTGGATTACTTGCCTCCTACCTGCTCTTTTTTTTTTTTCTCCCCAAATCATCCCAGCAACCTCAGACTACACGGCAACACCAAGTTAAGTTTTCTGCTCGCTTCCCTTTCCTTTCTTTGCTGCATTTTGATAAGAATTTGTTCTCAGAAGAAATTCTGTGACTCGCTCATTTACAATCTAGTGGGTCCTCTCACTAGTCGCAGTCAGGCGAGGAATATTTGTTAAACGATTGACAGGATGGATATATATTTGTGCCATGTCCTAGCAACAAGCCACAATCAAATAGCATCAAAACGCCGTTAAATAATATAAAATACATAATTCATGTAAAATATGCATTGAAATGGTTCTGAAAATGACTGGAGTTTAGTGATGGGGAAAATAAACCTTCAAATCTGCTTCATGAACCAGTTGTAATATTTTTGGACTCCAGCAGATGGCACTCTCGGTTCAACATCGGGCTGAAAGCACACTCACTTGACATTTTATTTTTTAAACCCTTTATTTAAACCAGCAGTGCATTCTACAGAAAAAAAAAAAAAACCAACTGGTTCATGAAGCAAATGTGAAGCTTCATTTTCCCATCACTTACTGCAGCTTCTTTCGTCAATACACATGCAAGTGAATAATATCACGTTTAGATCAATAACCACAACTTTACAGTCTCACTACATTTCATGCTTCCGTGATTCCGCTGTGGCAGCAGTTCTATTCCAGTCACTCGCTTGCAGCTTTCAAGAACAGAAATTTCTTGTATGTGTGTGTCCAGATTGTGTCCTCGTAAATGTAAACCTGTGTTAGTATATTCTTCGGGCATACAGTCCATAACTTACTGCTTCTGGCTGATATCATATCGGAGTGTCAAGCTCCCAAGATGTGGAATGGCTCATTAAGGAAAGATAACATTTGACCCAGTGGCGGCCGGTGGAGTGAGAAATGAAATAAAACGAGAGGGAATAAAACCGCACCTCCCGTAGGTTTTATGTCACAGGGGCTATTGTATATTTTAATTAGAAGATAAGAAGAAAGTCATCCTCAAACATTTTCTTCTTCTGTGCAGTAATTGCAACACGAGGCACTAGATATGCTGGCATCAAGTACGACGGCTGTTTTTTTTTCTTTTTAAACGGTTTAATTGTATTTATTCAAAAATATTGATGTGAAGGTTACACAAAATAAACTACTGCAGAAGGGCACAGACTGGATTGCATATCCTGGACTTTCCCTTGATAATTTGTGTACCTTTGGTAAACTGGATGCATTTTGTATTAAATTTAATTTATACATTAAATGAATAAAGCAAACACAATTTGACTTCATAAACTGAAGATTCTCCAAGATGCCTGAATGAAATTAACTTGCAAGATGGCGATTTAGTTTGTCCACTAAAAGCAGATCATGTTGTTGAAAGCTCCAGAAGCACTTGACTTTCATTGTGTGTGTGGGGGGGGGGGACATTTAATTGCTTTTACGACACAGAATTAGATTTTGTTCAACTTGAAGGTATAAAGAAAGACAAAACATTTTCACAACCGCAGCCAGTTGTCATCTTATCGAGATTCATTCAGCTCCATTGTGGCAGCTCATGTTTAATCTTAGATGAACCACGATAAACCTGAATTATAGAAAATCGCACGAAACTCAGTAGAGGGGCAAAAATCGGATTAGCAAATGTGCGATTTGATTAGATTTTGATTGCATGATACATTATATTGTGCAAACTTTCTGCTTCAGTTGCTGCCATGTTAGTTTTTAATTGACTGATTTTCGTTTTATTGTAAATCTCTTGCGCTACTTGCCCAAATTATTCACCAGTTACATCGCAAGCTGCAAAAGCTTCCCAGCCATGAGGTTTTTACACAACTCACACCAGCTTGTGACAGCCTTTACCAACCCTCAAGTAGCGGGATGACCTATTACCAGGATGCGCACTCATTTAGTCACAGATGAGGTGTGCCATCCACAAACAGATGGCCGGGAGAGGGTAGAGACACAGCTGTGGTTGAGCTTTTATTCGCGACTAAAACAGTAGATGAAATATCCATGGCCTGCTGTGTTCCGTATAATGCCACAACGCTTCCGTGGAGATGTTCGTGAAACATTGACTGGAGAACAATTCACTTTTAATGGGTCGGCTTTTCTCAAGACAAACGTGTAATGGCAGGCACTCTTTCCGTTTGAGCTCTTTTTTTTTTTTTTTTAATATATTCTTCCTTCTCAGATGAGTTGTTGTATTACAGTTTGTAAATGAAAGCTATGCATCATATGTTGGGTATTATTTAGTGTCATTAATTTGTGTTTTAATTTACTGTATTTTCTGGACTATAAGCCGCTACTTTTTTACTCGATTTTTGAACCGATTTTAAACAGTGCGGCTTTTCTATGGATTTTTCTTTTTCCGGTAAGGGCGCTCGATGGTTCAGAAAATACGAAAAATAAATCTTGTTTTTTTTTTTTTTTTAAGTATTTTTATGTACATTTATGTGCATTCACAGTAAAAAATCGTTCTGTACATACAATATTTTTCAACATAGAAAAAAAAAAACTGCGTCTTACAGCCTGGTACGGCTTGTATATCTTTTTTTTTTTTTTTTTTTTTTTTTTTTTTTTTTTAAAAAGCGTTGCTGCTGCTTAAATACAAGTGCGCATTATAGTCCAGAAAATATGGTACTGCTTTCATTGTCTTTGCTGTTGAATTATTGCTATTTTATGTTACACTGTACGTAAAGTGCTTCGTTACAGCTCCGATTGTTGTGAAATACGCTACATAAATGAAGTTGGTATTTCCTAATGTGCTTGATTTTTCTACATTGCCGAGCACTTAGCATATAAGATGACTAATCAGCACGCTGTGGTGTGCACCAATATGATGACGGTTTGTGTTTAATTAATCCATCATCGGAATATGTTTTATTAGCCTGATCGTACTCCAAAATACTAAAAATTGAGAGATCGTAAAAAGAGAACCCCTGTGATTCTCACAGCTTTCTCTCAGTTTCAGACAAATTACTTATATATACGACTGCACTTCAGCAAATAGTGTGTATTGATTTTTCGCAGTGGTGGGTACGTCAGTCATAATTCCATCATTATTTCAGTCTGCCGTTGTTGACGATAGCCTATCAGTGTCGAGAACATAAAATGTCAAATACAAAAAAACAAAAAAAAAAACACGGTGTGGTGATTGGTAAAACAAAGGGAAGATGGAGCAATGTCATTGTGGTCAGTGGGACTGAACTTAGTTTTTTTTTTTTTTGTCTGCTTGTGCTGCGCCACCTGTGACGTAATATGATTGGTTCTCACCGCCACTGACAAACGGACTGGGACGCTCAAAAATAAAGGGACATTTGATCGGGCTGAACATCGGCACTTATATAATATGCCTGCATGCGTCGTCTTTCCTCCTGTTTCCTCTCAAAGTACATCAATTGGTCGAGGCAGATGGGCACCCACGCAAAGACTGTGCCTCCTTGTAAAAGCCCACAAGCCACTTGTTTATTTATTTATTTAATAAACTCATGGGTGTCTGAGTAAAGCATGGAGCAGATTACTTCGTGACCCTTGCATAAAATGCTCTGCTGTAAATTCAGTTATTTGTCTCTGGCTAAATCGAACTGATTTGACTTCAAGTCTGCTTGACGTGACACCTCATGTATAAGTCATACAGGATGACACAAAAAACACCGGAGGCCATCCGTACAGCTCTGCACATCATGAAAGATGGACTGAGAAAAAAAATAGTAAAGCAGAGATGATAGAGCAAAACATTTTGCGGCAGAGATGTGACCTTGTATTTCAAAACATATCCTTGAGCATTTTTCTTAAGAAGTTGCAGAGTTAGTGTGCGAGAGCCGGTTGAAGCTTCGACTTCTATTGTTATTGGAGATTGTTTGACCATTCTCTGGTGTGTAAATTGTGCCTTTTGAAACCATTTATTCAATGTATGATTTTTGTCATCTGGGCATCACCCCTTCTTGTCTGCTAGAAATAGTCAAATATCCATTTTTTTCGTCATTTAAAAAAAAAAATCACCCAGTCGTTAAAAATCCTTAAAAAAAAATCCATAAAAGATCTGTCTATAAGGAACATAGGTTTAATTACGATAAAGGCTGTCATGTCTCTATTTTTGCCCGGATCTTTCAGCTCACATTTGCCTTCACCTTAGATGTTAAATACTGATTGGATTGAGTTTTGCTTGGTTTAGTTCAGAATAGTAATTCTAATCTGCTCATGTATTTTTAAATGAAATTCTTTTAACTTGATACAATTCTCAAAGGCAATGACATGTGAAATTGCTCTAATTTACCTTCAAGCAAATGTGTTTTGGGGCCAGGATGTCCCTGTGAGTATATGCTTGGTTTTACCCAAGCTCTGCTCTTGCCTAAATGAATCATCAAGCATGTAAACTTGAGCCTCCTTTTTCATGCGACCTTTTCATGCTTTCTCATTCTAAATCTAGAATCATCTGATCTTCAACTCCGGCTCTATTGCTTCCACTGTCGTTAACTTAATTACAGCTTCTGTTTTTCGAGCCAGCTTCTTTCCTTTTAGGCAGCTGGCTAAAGTGAATCCCTTTCTTTCCCAACACCACTCAGAAACGGTAATCCATGCCTTCGTTACACTTTACACTTTACTTTGGAGTCAGCCAGTCCTCGCTCAAGCGCCTCCAACTGGTCCAAAATGCTGCCGCTCGCCTCTTAACTGGCACTCTGAAGATGGATCACATAACCCCAATCTTGGCCTCTCTTTACTGGCTCCCAGTGCACTTTAGAGTTCTCTTTAAGATACTTCTGTTGGTCTTCAAATCTTTAAATGGCCTCGCTCCAGAAGTACCTCTCTGAGCTCCTCCACCCGTACGCACCTGCCCGCTGCCTCAGGTTTGTGGACCAAATGCTGCTGGAGGTGCCAAGTACTAGGCGGAGCCTCAGGGGGGGGATTGTGCCTTTTGTGTTGCCGGTCCTTCCCTATGGAATGAGCTACCATTAAATGTTACGCAAGCCCCCTCTCTGTCCACTTTTTTACATTTTTATTCTTTAGCTTTTTCCTCAACGTGATCCTGTCGCTGTTCTGCTATTATTCTAGAATTTATTGTAAATGTTTTAATTTGTGTTCAAATAACTTGCTAATTTATATGACGGCATATGGAAAGCGCTTTGTACAGCTCCAGCCGTTGTGAAATGCGCGATATAAATAAAATTGTATTGTATTGTACGGAGGAGTGAGATCTCATCAGATGGCAGTAAAGACTCTCTCTGTTTAACACCAACATTGCAAATGTACAGCAGCCAAAAGGGCAAATGTCTAAACGACAAAATGCATGGAGTCAGTAATAACATGTGATATTCAAAATCAGTCGTTCTGCATGGCCTTCCCGTTCCTCTCTTGTAAAGCCGCTGAATCACACTTCAGGTGGCCCTTGATGGTCGCGCTCAAGAAGTTGATAAGAAGGTGTTGAGGGAGGTCCGCACATTGCTTTATGTAAATCAAGCTGCCTTGCGTAACAAACATGTCCTAGAACAGGTTTGTAATAACTCATAACTGTAAGTAATAATCTAAAATCAACATCAAATGTTAAAAGGGCAGGATGGAAGACAAGAAATGCATTGACAAGCTGTACAGCTGACGTAATTAAATGTAGCATGAAAAGGTTTGGCCACTCGGTTTGTTTTTTTTTTTTGGCATCACGTCTATCCTTAAAATGTGTCCTTATTTTTCATTAACAAAATCGATACGAATATACAATCGACTCCAAAATGTCTCTCATGCTCCAGTATACAATAGACAAATGAGAAAGATGGTTGTTCAATTTAATTTGAGTGTTTATCTTCTCCTTCTGGCATGTTTATTTACTTGAAATTCACTGTGATTAATTGCTGGCCCCTGTGCGGAGTGCTTAATGAGAGCCATTATGAAAAAATTAGTAACGCTTCGTAGGACGCGTCACTTTCAACTCTTGAATGATGTATTGGTTATTAATTAGTATGAGTATCACACATCCTCATTTTGGCCCGTTCTATGAATGCAAACATGGTAAATATTGATGAAGTTAACATGGTCGCACATTTTCAAAAACATCCCAAAATAACGCACCAAGAGTATGTTTAACTCATGTCGCGTTCCAAAAAGCCCAACTCTGTATTATATGGAATTAAATCACGAAATGAATAAAATAGATGCCATATGGCTTCTCCATATCGTTTTGTGGCATTTGCTTTGCTTGTCCTTGTGCACTGTGATTGGCTGGCAGCCAATTCAGGGTCCGCCCCTTGCCCAAATTTTAGCTGCGATTGAATCCCGCATCCAGAGATGGGGACTTGAATCAATGCAACTTGGACTTGGATCACTGTTTTGATGACTTTTGACTTGACTTGACAAAAATGTAAAATCTTGAGGCTGAATTTGAATTTAGGGTTTTAAAACACAGGATTTGGGACTTGCCTCTGCTTGTATAGCAAATTGATAGCTGGCTTATATAAGTTGCTTGTATTTGCCCTAACATTGACTCGGACGTTCTTCATTTCCATCTCATCCACCCACCTCCGCTATATCCAGGGTTTTATAATTCCGTATAAGTGCAGGGGCCCTGGAGCAATACACAATAAAGCTTACCAAAGCAATCTGTCTCCGGATCACTTGGGGAAACAAGACGAAATGGAGGAAAACACAGTGGGTTGATACTAAAAGTGGTGCAACACATTAGGGAGGGACGAGAAATCAAAGTGTCACTACAGACACAAGGGCAGCAGGTAAAAATATATGTGATGAGACGAGCGGTGCTATAAAGGATAACACAAAAACAAACAAACTTTTTGGACAAAAGACTGCTGAATTGTACGATCTCAGCCCGAATGTTTGAATCAGTCGCTCATAATTAGTTTTATGTTCATCTCATTTCTATACCTCGAGTGCTCGTTGGGGTTGCGGGTAACTGGAGCATATCCCGGACGACTTTGGTCGGTCCTTCGTAGGTCACATGGAAAACAAATCATCACCAAATCACACATTTGGGATTTTTTTCAATCAACCTCCAGATTTTGGATACGCCAGGAGAAAACCCACGCGCCCAAGAAGAACATTCAAACATCACACAGAGATCATCTCCTAAATGTTGAAAATATTGCTCATGTAAAAGTACGAGGTAATCCTCCATCAAAAGTATGTGACTAAGAGACATGAATATTAATTCAGTGAAGAAAAAAAACCAGCAAAAATGCTTTTACTAATAAGGATGAGCTGGAAGGTTCTTAACAATTGGTGCCATATTTCAAATAAATAAATTTCGAAAGCTGACCTCAAATCGAGTCAAACATCACTAGAAATTATGTTGGCTTGCTTGAAACAAGGTCATTTGACAACTTTTATTGATGAGCCAAAACCGAATATTCAAGCACATGGAGTTGAAAATACAAATAGCAAGCAGAATAATAAACTAATGCTTTTTCTTCATAACAATATTCAAGTAAAGTAAAGCTTGTCGGAAGATGAGCACGCTACCATCTAATGACTGGTCAAGGTATATTTTTTATGTAAATAGAATGTATGATTTCCAATGTAAGGCTTCAGCTCACCTAACACTAGTGATGGGAAAATGAAGCTTCAAATTTGCTTCATGAACCAGTTGTTATATTTTTGAGTCCTGTAGATGGCACTGTTGGTTTAAATAAAGGTTTAAAAAATGGCAAGTCAACCCAATGTTGAACAGAGAGTGCCATCTACTGGAGTCCAAAAATACTGTCGTGTTCGTACTTTTTGGTGCGATGGCGATGCGTGGGTAGACCGAGTCACACGACAAGGAATCTTCTCTCGTCAACTTTACTTGCCTCCAGTAACAATGAAGTCACAATCACAGCTGTTATCGTTGGAGATGATACACCGTGTTGTGTCGGTCTCTAGCTCGGGCACAGACAGCGTTTGAGCAGTGTCCATGCAGTGAGCCGCGAGTACCATACAACAAGATCAATCTTTTCCAACAGTCTCGCGATCATAAACGGTAGTCATAACATCGCGTTGCATTCACTGACCAAACATAGGCTGGGAAAAACCAAAGCACAATAACACTGCATAGTCCTAGGCCCTTTAACAAGTTAACTGCACTACAATACTACAACTGGTTCATGAAGCTGATTTGAAGCTTTATTTACCCGTCACTACCTAATACGAAATGAGGACCAGAAAATAATGGATGGATTATTATCTGGCTGTGCAGTGCTCAAGTGTTGAATCACTTGCAAGCATGGCGGGCCTAAACAACAACGTGGGCGAGGGTGATTGAAGTTTTCAAAAATGTATATGTGGTTGTATATGACGAGTCACCGCTGGAATGCTCTCGCATATAAAAATAAGTCGGAAGCATCCCACAGGAATGCGGTCCAAACTGATTGAAAGTGTGATTATAAAATCTCTGTTGGACTTTTTGTGGACGTCACCTTTGAGAGTGGCTGCTGGACAAATAATTTTGTCTCCACACAGAACAAAAAAACACTCCACTTACTTTAGAGAGTTGATAACCTGTTGGAAATAGAAATTAGTTTTCCCTTCGGCCGTCTCTGATTTTTGTACTATGGATTTCTTCACTTTAAAGGACAAAAAAAAAACATCAGACACAAAGCAAAGACAGCGAGAATAATTACTTAGTCGGGAGAAAAACAGCAACACACCAAAGCTTTTTTTTTTTTCCCCTTGTCTATTTTTATGAGCGGGGTTGAATTTTATGACTGTCGCTAAATCAGCTATGTTCTTGGGCTAAGACAGCTTTTTCTCTTATAGACATTTCAATTAATCAGCCAGACGCTAGTGAAGAGCAATGAAAGGCAAAAAAAAAAAAAACACGCTTACTCCTTCGTATTTTGCGAGCAGGAGCAGCAACGCAAGCTCCACGACGCTGTTGCAACGATTACATCAAAGCTTAACCGTGACTCTTAAGAGCCAATACACAAGTTGAGGAATTCAAATTTCAAAGGAGATTAATTTAGATGCAAGCACTATTAGCAGAAAATCCCCCCTGTAATTCGTCGAGAAGCCCCTGTGATCTATTCACCAAATGTTTTGTTCATCCTTGGGCAGAGTGTGCCCATGCAAAGCAGAACGTTACTTGTCATTCAAGGTTATAATGATGCACCGTCTTTCGCTCCTCCTGCTTCTCTCAAAGGTCATCTTCACACTCACTTGTCAGAATAAAAAGACTGTAGGAAATTCTATCTCATGCGCTTTCGCATGTGACTCTTAAAGAGAGGTTTCACTGTATTACAACGTTTTGCTTCATTTGCATTTATTCACAAAGGACAAACCTCACATTAAGAATCAGAGCTACGCTCGATGTAATAGTATTTACAAAAAACACATTCAATACTAAACGGGACATTTGGATTTTTTCATCACTGGTATTGTAAAATAAGGTAAAGACAAAATGACAGGACAGAATTGCGTAAGATGGTAAGTTGATGGTTGGTCTCGTGCCGCTATAGGAAGAACGTTACCCACTAAATGGTTGAAAGAGTGTCAGAGAAAGTGTTTTTGGGGGTTTAGGGTTTTACGCATCACAATTGAAAGCACCTGGAAGAGGCTTGAGAGAGCACGGGCTGACTCCAAAATAAAGTACAGTAAAATCACTACACAATTTAGAAACAACATTCGAGACTCTTGACCTTGCGCTAACCCTAACCCGTGCGATGTATAAAGGCCACTGGGGTCAACTCCCATAAATTCTGTTTTCTTTTCATTTCACCGCCATTCAGGCTTTGATTTCCTCAAGACAGGACAGCAGTGGAAGTAAATACCGTGGTTTCTTACGATGGGACCTGAGGGCAGCAAATATAGTGAAAGCAGCAGGGGACCCAAAATAGAACCTTGTGGTACACCATACAAGAGAGGGGCAGAGCAGGTCTCCCTAATGCAATACTGTGGTCCACCGTATCAATCACTGAAGTCAAATCCAACAAAACAAGACACGCACAGTCTCCAGTATGCAACTTTTTCCAGAATTTCTTAAAGAAAAGGCAGCTTGGAAATGGCTCTAAAATTCATTGATCAAGGCTAGGTTTCTAAAGCAGAGGTGGCACTAAAGCATGTTAAAAATGTTGTGGGACTACACAGGAAGACAGACTGTCCTTAATAATGACCAAAACTGATTTACCAATAATCGGGAGAACCTCTTTGAAGAAGTAAGGAGGAATAGCAAAAGGAATGGCAAAACACAACCTCTGAAAATGTCAAGTAAACATTTTCATTGGAATTTAAATGACTTGAATGAATGACAAATCTCCACAAAAATAGTCAATTCTTTAATCTGCCTATTTTTTAATAGGTCCTTATGTGAGCTGTAAATAAGAGGGCTGTTTACCACACTGAGTTTCCAGTCCTCCAATGACATAATCCGCAAGTCTGGGCAACGACCCAAAGCAACTTTTAGGGAATGGCCCAAGTCCAACCGATGGACGGCACGGAAGCACCATCAAGTCATCAAATGTGTGTGTGGTGACTTAGTGAAAACTGGGCAGCAGTGGATTGATATTTTTTTATTTTTATTATTTTTAAATTTTTTTTGTATGAAGAGATTAGCATTAGCTAATAGCATGATTTGATGAACAACACCCGATTGCTCGGTGAAATCATCAAGTCGAAGGTTTGGAGACCCACCCCAACACTATACAACAATTTTCCATGGCCAGACATTTTCTGTCCTTGTGTGGGTTGGGGTCTAATTGATACACCTGTTACAAAATGTTGTTAGTAATATTGTAATCGTGCCAGACTATTCATGTGACTTTTGGATTACTCCAGTATATGCAGGAAAAACATCAATAAAACAAAAAGAAAAGTCAAGACAATTTTTATTTAGTATTTTTGAGAGCAGCAAGGTCTCAGCTGCAGCATCTCTCTCAAAAATGTTATTCTGCAAAATAATCTACATTTTTATCAAATGTATCAGTAATCAAATAATGTTTTTTTCTGCAACAGTAAATGAATAGTTACTTTTTTAAATATCCTGAATATCACCGTTAAAGTGATTTTTATATGATTTTATGTAAATGACGTGACACAGCCAGCCCAGGTAAAATAAATGTACTTTTTGGCGTCGTTATCCGTCAATGGCAGTGAATGAGTTAATCCACATTCTGGGCTCTGCATCTCCTAGTAGAAGCGAGCAGCCAGCCGCAGCATGCTCGCCACCAAGCAAGGCGGAAAGTGGTCAGTTCGGAGAAGAGC
This sequence comes from Idiotropiscis lumnitzeri, assembly GCF_059441095.1. NCBI lineage: Eukaryota > Metazoa > Chordata > Actinopteri > Syngnathiformes > Syngnathidae > Idiotropiscis > Idiotropiscis lumnitzeri. The sequence goes on from NC_142407.1 coordinate 2,948,983, forward strand.
TCCACAGTTGGTGTGCGTATCTGTTGAGTAGTTTCACTTCCAAATCAAACCATGGCTCCGAGTCTCATCCTACCGTCTGTGATGTCCGAGACGACGGCCAAAAACAATGACTGTACTGTATTGTCTTTGTTCTTTTTCACAAGATAAGAGGCACGTTCATACTATTTAAAAATATGAGCTCCCGCTTTGCTGTTTCACACATAACACCACTCGGCAAACCGGATTTTTTTAATTTATTTAATTATTTTTTTTTTACATTCCCTCAGTTGCTCCTTGTTTAATGTCGTGGTTCATTCCAGCATCAATCACTCCGATTGCTGCTTTCCTTAGGCACAAGCTTCAGACTGATTACGTTTTTGAAGTTCACTCGAATGACCGGAGGCCAAGCTAATATCTGAAGTGATAAATTTGTGCTAAGTGACTCCAACCAATCGGTTGGTCTTGGAGACATTTCTTATAATGTTTGACAATGGAAAGAATGAACTTTGCTTACGTCCCAAAAACTAAAAGAGGAAATTAGATCTTGAGACTAATCTTAGGGTATGACCTTCAAATTATGAGCAGCAAGGTACAAAGTTCTATTTGAAAGCACACAAAAGCGTTCCCCGCTGTTAATTTATTCACACAGGCCTCACCTGTGACTTTTATTAACTCAGCAATTTATACTCCTTTAATTTTCCTTTAAAAGCAAAAAAAAAAACAACACTGCAAACAAACCACGGACCTTTAACTCGGAAAAACACTTGCCGCTTGCTTCGGAGAGTGACAAAAGAAACTTGCAAATGTCAGTCCTCTCATGATTTGTCTGCCTCGAATCACATTTTCAACTTGACTGACCCGGAGTCAGTCGTGTGACATTTATTAGAAGGAAGTTTATGACACAAATCATGTTCACGCACAAAATAACCAGTTGGCACGACTGTCTCGTTTACTGTCAGGTGACAACTCTTTGTGAGCGTTCCACATTCCTACTAACATTGGTATCAAAACATCAATCATATCAACGAATGATCAATTACATAATCCATAATCAGCGATCTATGAAATCCAATCGACAAGGACATGGACAACATAATAGCATTTTTTTTTTCTAAAATCAATAATCTGCTTGATTACAAACTGTGCGGATTGTGTGAACACCACGGCCGCAATCTTTTGAAAATAGGACACATTGCAAGACACAAAAGGATGCCGAAAGGTTTTACTTTTCCCCGAAAAAGTGTCTGTCAGCAATGTTGTTTGACAACAAAAAATAACCTCTTGCAATTTCCCTGTGCTCATGGAAACAAGGGACTTTTAAAGTGTCTGAATCCCCCCTCTTGTAGCGATTTATTTTCTTCATGGATAAATATATGAAATAATCGTGAATGCGAAAGATAAAGCATTGATATGGAGGTTGACCCTTAACAAACTAGAGCGTCCTCTGTGCGACATTCTCCCAAAAAAGCTCTTTTTACGCCGCAAAAATAGTCGGTTGTCCTAATTGTGAGAATGCCGACGCGACAAACATCCACATAAATGTTATGCACCAAAACGACATTATATATTGAGAGAGGCATAGATAGACATGTGACCAAGGCAACGCTAAGCCTGACAAGTACGACAATGCCACTCGGGGACTTTCACTCAGAGAATACCCACGTTCACTGATTTTGAGTATGCAGAGAAAGACTCGACTTTCAAACACTCGACTATATTTGTATACAGATGAAATTTCAGGATCAACAAATAAAAAGGAGCCACATTAACTCATTCAATGCCAGCCCAGGTTAAAATGAATGTCCTTTTTTTGGGGGGGAGGGCGTCTATATCCGTCAATGGCAGCGAATGAGTTAAAATTCAGAGTGGAAATTCGTGATTTGCTCCAAGTCAAATAGTCCACTTTTGGCGACTTCTGTTTGAACAGGAGAAAGTGCAGCCTCAGAAAAAAAAAAAAGATTTGGCACCATCATGATTTATTTAGACGGTTTAATCTGTGAAAATGAGAAACGTGATGTTCGTATAATTAGAAAATAAAGTTCAGTCCTGCCGGTTTTCTTGGGCTCAGCAGGCTGATTGAGGGTACAGACAGAGGTTTTGCTGCTAAATCAACGAGACACAACCAAATCCATAAATGAAATAAAGAATTTGACAAAGGATCACCGACAAACATGTCACACAATGTACTGCAAATCAGTGAAACTCCTGGCACAGTTTGCGACACATCACATCAGAAATGTAGAAGGCAACGATAAATATCTAAATATAAATCCTATTTCTCCCACACACATTTTTGATTAATTAATCAAATTCTTGAGAAATCGTCTCATGTTCAATTTGTAGACAAAATGTTGTACCCCTGCGATTTGTGTGTTTGCATGGTCAGAGGTGTCCTTAAAATAACATTTCTACACACAAGCTCAAATTGAAAAATCACATACTCTGCATTTCAAAAAGATGAATGTTGCACCCTGGCTCACCCTGGCTACACCCTGCAGTGAAAACGCCTATGGCAGAAGTCACCAACCTGGTGTAAGCAGATCAGGAGAAGCTAATCCATCCTTTTATCTCTCGTCGACTGGATTATTGCAACTATGTTCTGACCGGCCAAGTTGAAAAGAGCCTCAAGCACCTGCAGCTCAGGTTCTGACCAGAACTAAGAGTTCACAACATATTACTCCAGTTCTAAAGACTTAACTCTGACCCCCAGTCAGCTATAGAGTTTAAAATTCTGCTACTGGTCTGTAAATAACTAAATGATTTGGGTCCTGAATACATTCACGTTTAAATTTTAATTTAATATAATCCAGCAAGGAAAGGAAGTATATTCCTTTTAAATCCGCATTATAAACAATTTTCCCCAA
>NC_142407.1:2959345-2981845 GCF_059441095.1 Idiotropiscis lumnitzeri
CTAATTCACGCTTGCGATGCAGGCGTGAGAATTGTGCCACAATTCTTAACCAATCAGGAGTCGGACACTAGGGCTGATTCTGATTGGTTGTTTACTGTCCAATCGTAACTCAGAGTTGGGGTAAATAAAATAGAATAGAATACGAAACAACTTTTATTTATATAGCGCATTTTAGGGCTGGGCGATAAACAGAAAATTTACCGAAATGTATTACAATAACCAACATAATTTTTCCCATGACGGTAAATTCGGTGTTTTAAAAAAAAAACTAAGAAAAGTCTTTTCTGTCTGCGTCTATGTTCATGCCTCTTTAAGACGGCTGCAGCGCGTGTAGTCACGTGACTCCACCCATCTGAACTAGAGAGAAAAGTGACGACGCGGTCGTAGCTGGCGATTCAAATCAAGAAGCGGCTGACAGGACTGAAGAAGTAACGTTAGTTGAAGTTGTTCCTGTTGTGCTTGTCCCGAAAAGAAATTCGACATCTGTCGTTTGGAAATGTTTTGGGTTCCATAAAGACAATGTTTGAGCGAAAGAACACAATCTACAAAGTGCGTCGTAAGCACCAAAAACAGCGCGTCCAACCTTTTCTTTTCCACCACCTACCACACAACCATTCTGTGGACTTGGAACTTGAGCTAAAAGCTCAAAGTGAAAAGCAATGTTCGACAAGTGACAACAGCCCATAAGGGAGGCGTCACCATACGAGAGTACGTCTCAGAGGTGGACGCGATAGCCTAGCACATAGCCAAAGATATAGTTCCTCGAGCTACCGTGGAGCGCACGGGATTTAAACGCCTCGGGAAAGTAGCCGGCAAGAGGTACGCACATATTTTTCGCAAACCGTACTTCCCAATATGGACAACATCGGGACGGGAGCTTAGACATGTCAATTTGCATCCACATCCGACTTGTGGTCGAGTTGCAACATGGATCCCTGTTTGAGCCTGACTGTGCAAGTGGCGACTGCGCACCAGAGTGCTCACGACGGCACATTTTCCTGATGATGCACACTTATTTAATTGGCTTGCATTGACATTTTTTTCACTTTATGTAGCATTTTGTTTACAAGCCACACTAGTTCCTTTGCACATGGCATCATTTATTTATATTGTTTTTTACAAATCTGAGCCTTTGCACATGGCATTACAGCACCTTGGCGCAAGCCATTTGCAGAGGTAACCCCCTGTTCTTTGTGACATTGTTCAAGTCATGCAAAGCAAGCTATTTGGAATCTTTATACAAATGATTTTTGTTCTTTTATTTTTCATTGAAACTAATATATACCAGTTGGTCAATTAATAAAAGCAGTTAATATGCATTTCCTGAATTTATTTAGATTTTGGTCCTCGGGGGAATTTATCGCTTTTCATTTATTGGTGTCAAGGTAAAATTGCTTAATTTATCGTGATATTGATTTGAGGTCATATTGCCCACCCCTAGCGCATTTCACAGCCCTAGCGATATTTAATTGTTTATTTAATATTGTTTTTTTATAACTGTTGAATCCATGAAAAATAGGTTGGTGAACACATGAAAAAGTTGAATTTATGACATTTTATTTTGCAATATTTTCACTGTCCTGTCAAAAACATTTTTTTTTTATATGAATAGTGTTTCTGTGTTACAGACTTCCCATTAATTTTAAAATTAAAAACAAATGTGGCTTTTCACAGGACAGCAACGATATAAAACTTTTAAAGACTAAAATAAGTCAACACAACGATGAACAAGTCCAATAAACTTGTCAACATAAATAATAAACTACTTTTATATCAGTCAATATCTTTTTTTTTAAGCTTTAACTAATTTGTGTACATTGTAATGTATTGTAATGCAGTTTTAAGCTTCACCGATGCATTCATGCTCATTTGCATTAGATGCTACTCCGAAACAGTATTGTTAATACATCAGCCTTCATTCATTTTTCATAGTGTGTAGTAAACTAATAATTTCTTTCAGTGCATGCATCATGCATTAGTGTTGACCAACCACCTTAGGACTTCTTTATCTTTTTTATCTTTCACTGCACACTGCCTACAACACATTCAATGCCGCGGTGGTGATATGCGTTCGTTATCTATTTTTTTTTCCTAGTGAAAGGCATTTTCTTATTGATATTGATCACGTGACTATCGCGATACATGTCGATGTTGAATTATCGTCCCAGCCCTTTATGGTCGTGAAAATATTGTATGTATGTATGATTTTTATTTCTCTTTGTGTGTACCACCCTTCGGATTTCACTCTCCTTGCTATATGCCTGTACATCTTTCCGTTTGCCTTGACGATCTAAGATCAGAGACAGGTTCCTGGCAGTTCAAATCTTTTAGCTTAATCCTGTCGTCATTTGCTATTTGGAATTAAACATGCACAAGATGTTTACCACTGTATGAATATTTCCTTCCTGCAGATTTACACCTTACTTAGTAGCCTCTACCATGATTGTATTTACAGCTTGGCACCTTGTGAATTGGTGTCCTTGAATTTGTAGTAGTCAGTTAACAAAATAAAGCATGTAGTTGTAATCACTTGACGTTCAAAATGTGCTAGTACTGACCCTTATTAATTCCCCCCCCCCAGTGTACAACTCTGCAAAGGACTAACCGAGAAACTAGATCATGGATGTCAAATTAAAGGTAACTTTCATTTGAATGAACATGTACAGTGCCTTAAATTAAGTGGTACAAAAAAAAACTATTTAGCCACAGAGGAGCTCTAAGTAGTTGTATTTTTAAGGCTCCAGTAAAAACTGCACAACCTGAATCCCAGGTTAATTATGTCTTGTCTGTTGTACCACTCAGATATCCAGGCGGCCTTATATGAACTCTGCCGGCATGTTGTACAGGGCAACCTGAAAGTAGACCTCGTTGCTAGCGTCCTTGGCGAGATGATGGTATTTTTTAATTTTTTAAAAAAAATCCTTTCTCAACAACAATATGAAATTGTGTTGGTGTCGTAGATGAAAGCAACATCTGCCGTCACTTTTACTGGGGCTGTAGTTATCCCAGTTAATGATTGTTTTCTTGTTTTGCTCACAGGAACTCCGAGATGACATGTCATCAATTTTAGCTGACGTTTTCAGTATCCTAGGTAATGTTAGATTTTTATGAATCATAAAGCGAGCATGTGTTAAAGACAAAATTGAAGTGATTTGTAATTTATTTTCTGCCTCAGATTTAGAGACTGTTTCACTGGAGGAGAAACACAAGCGTGACCATTACATCCAATTAGTAGGAGCATGTTTGGTAAGACTTATTTTATTTGTATGTATGATACACTATTGATGTTTACATGGTGATAATGAAATTGCACTGTGGTTTTACAAGTGTCAGGCCAACCTCCCCTTTTGGGGTGGCCTTAATCCAAATAAAGATATTTCAAACAAGCTAAAAGTAAGGGAGTAGTGTGGGCGCCATGAATAGAGTGAGGACAGCTTGTGTGATTTTCATCAAATGTAATTGCTCTAGTTGACATAGTCATAGATTGTACTGAGGACATTTCATTCCATTGTGCTTACAAGCAGAATTTGGTGCTGTAATTGAAACTATTCATTACCCTATTGACTCACAGGATCATATCAAAATACTGAATACTGCTAATTTTCAGATATTTCTTCCGGAGGCTATTTTGAAAGAGCGTCTGGATCCAGAAACCCTCGAATCTCTTGGACTTATAAAACAAGCCCATCAATTCAATCAGAAGATTGTGAAAATCAAGACAAAACTATTGTAAGTAGGGCGCACACATTTGAGGAATGTAGGAAAATATTTTTCACTGTGCTCATTCTGTTTTGTGTATCCTGACTGTTCTCAGTTACAAGCAACAGAAGTTCAACTTGCTAAGGGAGGAAAACGAGGGCTATGCCAAACTAATCACTGAGCTTGGCCAAGACCTGTCTGGCAACATCACCAGCCACATTGTACTGGAAAGCATCAAGTCTCTCATAGGTACACACCACACTGTTTTTCCCTTTAGGTTGTGTTACATGTATATAAATTTAAAGGGTACTAGTTTGTCACAATTCGGAGATGTTTTAGGTCACATGCCTTGACATTGGCGCATGAGATGTTATCCAGATTTTCTTTTTGATCGTGCTGCAGGGATTAATTTTTTTGCATTGCCATTAGTTTTAAATTTGCTAGAGTACTAGTCACCCCATTTCCCTTTTATTCTTATTTGACAACAGCTTGATTACATAATTCACTCCTCAATGCAACTTCATTATGTGTTGTGTTGTTTATATCTGTTTTGTGAATTAGTCCGTCTTGTGTTTCGTATGCCACGTATATAATTTTTCTGCCAATAGGATGTTTCAATTTAGATCCAAACCGTGTTCTGGACATAATCCTGGAGGTATATGAGAGCCGGTCCGACCATGATGAGTTTTTCCTGTCTCTCATTAAGTCCTACATGTGTGAGGCACTGACTCTCTGTCACATCCTTGGCTTTAAATTCAAATTTTATCAGGTAAGAACAATTGGAGCTAGGATGAGAGTACTTTGTTCTAACCCGAAACCCACAAGTATTTTTAAATTTTGTCATGCAATATTTAAATATTTGTGACCTGATTATTTACCATAAAGAAGCCATACAATTGGCTTCTAAAGTACACTTAATCATTGTATTATCCATGTTATTAATTTATGGTGTTACTTTTTTTTTTTAGGAACCAAACGAGGAAACCCCCAAGTCACTATACCACATTGCTGCTGCTCTGCTACATCATAACCTGATAGAATTGGAAGATCTTTATGTACATGTAAGGAAAAAACAATCACCGTCATTTCTGGACTATAATGCACCAGTATTTAGGCCGCAGCAACTCTTTTTGGGGGAAAAACAACAACCCAAAAACATACAAGCCGCACCAGCCTATAAGCCGCAGTTTTCTATGTGGAAAAAAAATTCGTTGTTTACTGCATGTACAGAACGATTTTGGACTGTGAATGCACATAAAGGAACATAAACCAATCGACAGTGCCTTATACCACGGCAACAACTTTGCTAATTAAAACAGAACTGACCCAACAGAAAAAAAAAATTTATTTAGCAAGAGATTTATTTTATTTATTTATTTATTTTTGAAACTATAGAGCCCCCCTACCGGTGAAAGAAAAATCCACAGAAAAAAACAACCGTTATATTAACCGCATGGTTTAAAATCTACGGGGAAAAGCGTCTTCTAGTCTTATAGCGTCTTAGAGAAAATACAATATTCACTCACGCCCCGATTCTATTTTTGATTTTCAGTTCACAATTTTGATTTGATTCAATATTTTTTTTTTTTTTATTGCTGCCACGCTTGTCTCTGTGTGCTCGTGTGATGCTGCTGCGATCCACAAACATTGATGTTTAGTGCAAGCCTCTAAATGTTCGGTGCATTTTGAATGGAACCAAAAACTATACACTATGACGAGTTGCACTATTATTATGAAACTACCTATAAATGCTAAGAGAAATACTTTTCTTGAGCACTAATCCATATTTTTTATGTAGAAGTGAAATCATTCGAATAAAATTGAGAAAATGCACTGTGCTAACGAAAACTTAAATCATCACTTGAATTGATTTTTAATTTAGTTTCTTTAACCAGTTTTCCTTCTCTAGTATGCATAATATTGTCTGCACATTCAAAATGTGGTATGTGCCTAAAAACGAGAGAGAGCGCGTAATCTCGAAATCTCGGAAATAACGTTGCTCAGCAAAACACAATTGTTACCAAATCAACATGCATAACCCTTTTTTTCTCAATATTTTTTAGCACTGTCAATTAGTATATTTTAACGACCTAGGCATGTTATGTTTTATTGTTGGGTGTTCCCGTTAATGACTTGTGGCCAATGCGTCATGTTGTACTTTGGGGGGTCAAATTTCTGACTTCATAAACGCAACATGCGATGCGTGGTCGCAAGTTTTCACTTTTGCTCTAGCTGTTTTGATGTCAATCACGCGTATATAAAAACTATGTTTTGGTTTTTAATACACGTGAGTTCGCTGACTAACGCCGCCACAATCCACAGTAGACGCTACATTATGTTAGCGTACCACAAGAGGAAATGGCGTGTGACGTTTCATCAGACCCACACGGTAGCCTGCGCGTGCTAACTCCAGTTAGCTTTCAGACACAACAGTCCTTGTCATAAATGAAATCGGGCGTCAGCTTCAACGTGTTTCCTTTTTAAATGCTAGTTTATCACTGCTGTGTTGCTACGAAAGTGAAGTTTACAACGTATGAAGTAATTGTGCGTAGCGATGCATTCCCCCCCAGAACAGACATGATCTGAGAGCAGCTTTGGTCAACATTGCGTTGCGAATTGATTCTTTTTTGTTTTTTTTCCCCCTTTTTTTTTTTTTTTTTTAATATTGATGCATATTTATAACGTAATTAAATCGATTTTCGATGAAACTTTAAATCCCTAATCGACAGCAGTACAATTATTATGTTTTTTGTTGTTTTAGTATTAAAGTGAATTATATGATATGTGAACATTTGAAATAATGTAATCAATTTCATTTAATGATACCGAATTCTAAAATTGTAATCAAATCAAGGGGGGGGGCAGGAGAGAGGGCTACAATAAGTTTGATGTCAAAATGCTTTGTAGTGGTAACGTCATCCGTTTCCGCGTTACTGTCTGAGAGCGTCAGCTAAATTATTTTATGTTTCTATACGTAATGGTTGGAATACATTTCTGTTCATAGCTGCTGGCTCTCCACCCAAACGCGGTTCGAGTCAGACCTCTGTTAAAAGTAGTCCGTACATCGAAGAACTTATTACTCTGTAATTCATTTTAGCGATTAGCACGCTTAGCGCCCCCTCGTTCGCCGACTCGTTTAGAACGTTTCTTGTCAGCGGGGTCGTTTATTTGTCATCGCGCCGCTCATTGCTGCTGCTGTGCACGGACTTAGATATAATACAAATAAAGCTCATACTGCTGCGACGCAAGATAGCTTGGCGGCTAGAATTTAAGTAACGGCGAAAGAAATTACTTCCGGGCGACAGGGCAACGCTTTTTTTTTTTTTTTTAAATCAGTACTGCGAGACCTACTGCGTGAACTAAGGCACAAAGCGCAGCTTTGACGATCTCAAATTTGCGTTGTCTGAGATTGGAAACCGCTGCTTTGACGATCTCGAATTTGCGTTCTCTGAGATTGCAATTTCGGTTCCAAAACCATACATCGTTCAGCCGTACTACGGCGGGAAAAAAGTATGTTTCCCAGGGTAACACGCGCCCCCCTCAGCATCGCACAGCGCCCCCCCCCCACTATTTGAGAACCACTGATTTAAACCAACTGTTTTGTTATTTGTGCCCTCTCGGTCAATCCAGCTTTTACCGCTAGATGCCGCCATTGTTGAGGAACACAAACTAGTGATTTCAGAGGCCAAACAGATTGCTCGCAAGCTGGTCATGGTGGTGGTGCCCTCAGACAAAAGTGAAGACAAGGAAAAAGAGAAAGAAAAGGAGGAAGACAAGATCGAGCAGGTATCTGGCTGTTTACATCAAATTATTTTCTTCTTTGGTTACTATAACATTGAGTTAACTGTTCAGTTTATGTACACTACTTAGTTGTATATGACATATTTCACTCAAATAATTACAATATGCCAAACTGTTTGTGTTCTTTTAGCCACCCGATAACCAGAAGCTTGGTCTGCTCGAAGCACTTCTCAGGATTGGGGACTGGCACCATGCACAGAGTATAATGGAACAGATGCCTTCCTTCTACGCTACTTCTCATAAATTCATTGCATTGGCTCTCTGTCAGCTCCTACACCTAACTGTGGAGCCGCTGTACAGAGGGTACGATTTCTTACGATCATGTTTCACTTCATGCATGACACTTAGACACCATCAGGTTAACTTAAGTTCTGTAAGAGATGATGGCCAACATTCCCTCTTTCCCCCAGGGCTGGCCTCCCAAAAGGCGCACGGGGACGTGTGATGCATCCACTGAAGAACAAGCGGGCGCCTAAGCCTGCAGAGAGCTTTGAAGACTTGCGCAGGGAAACATTCAGCATGCTCGGCTACCTGGGACCGCACCTCGTGCATGACCCTATCCTCTTCGCCAAGATTGTGCGTCTTGGCAAGGCATTCATGAAAGAGGTACACAATGGCATCGCTGCTTGCACGCATATGCACTTGTGCTTTATCTTGACACAGGCATCTCATTATTTATTATTTGTTTCACAGTACCAGTGCAGTGAGGGCTTGGATATCAAAGACAAAATGGTTTGTCTGAAAATTAGCTTCTAATTTCTATGTCTGAAGATAATATACTGTATGTTACACGCATTAATCAACTGTCTCGTGTACTCACTGTTTATCGGCCCCAGGAAACGCTAATGAGTTGTTTCCTGAGCATAGCAGACCAGGTGCTACTCCCGTCCCTCTCACTGATGGAGTGTAATGCGTGCATGTCTGAGGAGCTGTGGGGTTTCTTTAAGCTCTTTCCCTACCATCACAGGTGAGATGCACACACGTATACATCAGTCAGTACATTTGTTACGCATGTGAGGTGCCAGTAAACCCAACCCCTGGCAGTTCTCCAGAATGCTGTTTACTGGCTGTCAAGGAAATGGAAGTCATGCTTCAAAGTGTGTCTACCATTGTGTCAAGACTGACAAAGAAAGCCTTCGATATCAATTGACTAGAATACAAGTTGGGTGTGGATGAGAGCGAAATGCAAATTTTTTTTCTTTTGTGAGTGGATTTGCGTTTTTGTATCTCGGGCATTAAGGAGACACATTTATTGCACTGATATGTTTGATCAATTTCACTTGAAGTCCCTATTTAAAATCCATCCTTTTTGGCTCTAGGTACCGCCTGTATGGACAATGGAAAAATGAAACGTATTCCAGCCACCCCTTGCTGGTAAAAGTCAAAGCTCAGACTGTGGAAGGGGCCAGATATATAATGAAGTAAGTTCCCTTTTTTGAATGGAGCATTATGAAACGTTAACATTTCCTTTACAGGATTAATTAGATTTATATTTACTTGTCATAACTTGCATCCACATTTTGTGGGCTGCATGATAATAAATAGTGCAACTGATATATGGAAAGAGCTTTGTTACAGCTCCAGCTGTTGTGAAATCCGCAATATAAATAAAGTTGTATTGTATTGTATATCAATAATAGTGAAGTCTTAATGAGTGTCTTAACTTCTCCTTTGTCATTGCCTGTAATTTTCTTTCTCTAGGCGCCTGACCAAAGAGAATGTGAAACAATCAGGAAGGCAGATTGGCAAACTAAGCCACAGCAACCCCACCATCCTTTTTGATTATGTAAGCATAGTGTGTTAATATTTTTATTTTATTTTTTTTTTTTACATTTGAATTATTTTCACATTACCACAAAGACAGTCACATATAACACTTGAGGAGAAAACCATTCACTGTTATAAGAAGGGCAACGTGTGAATTATTAAACTTTATCATAAAGAGAATGTTTTAGTAGATTAGTATTTATTCTGTATTGATATCAATTCAGTGGTGCCCTGACATTATATATTTTTATTTTATGCTTTCTTTTTTTTTTTTTTTTTTTAAATCAGATGCTGTCACAGATCCAGTGGTACGATAACCTCATTGGTCCAGTGGTGGATTCCTTGAAATACCTCACATCCCTCAACTATGATGTCTTGGCCTGTATCCTATGCATTTCTCTTGGGAGGCTGTGCCTCTTTGTGGTCTAGATAGCAGGGTGTGCACTAGGTGTATCGTTTTGGGACCAAAATCACAATCGCGAAATCTCGCGATTTCAAAATCGTAAAATCTGTGATATTTGCCCCACATTCACGAAGCACAGTACGCATAGTACTGATTTAAAAGTAAATACCGTATTTTCCGGACCATAGGGCGCACTTTAAAGTCCCAAATCTTCCCCAAAACAAACGAGGCGCCTTGTAAAGCGACGCGCCCATTATATGGACTGAGCATCACTCTCGACCATCAACCCTTTTTTACTCATTGGGCTATTCGGAGTGCATGTTAGCACACCCTGCTGGACAAAGTCTGAGTCATCTATGCTTCTAATTGACCGTGTGTCGCGGGTTCCTTTTCGACCTCCTCCGAAACAAATGGCGTAGCCAGAATATGTGCAACAGTGATGTTTATTGTGCAGCCCTTCCAAAGTGCAACACAGTGAAAAGTCCCCCAAAAGTCCAAAAACCCAAAAAGTGACAATATAGTAATTTACAAAAATAAGGGTGTCTATCTATATATTTACAAAACCACTGAATAGAGTTCAACCACAACTACCATATCAGCTACGTTGCAAAATGCGTCACTGTCTCGCTCTCCAGTACTACCTGCACTGCAGCACCTCTCATTTCTCTCCCTTCTCTTTCCAAACAACTTACTTTATATAAGATTGGCCCCTCCCCTTGGGCATCAGCTGACATAATTGACGCGCGAAACAAACATATTTAAGGAACGCGGAAGCTCCCCCGCTGTTTGGTCTTGCTCTATGTCGTGGCTGTTGTCTGCCGCGTCTCGTGACTGGTGAGTTGTTCAATTGAACATGCGCGCGTGTATGTGTCCATGTATGCTTCCATTCATAATAAAACTACCAAGTGTGCACCCTCGGTCGCTCTATTAAAACTGTGACTGACGTGGTATTGAAGTGGTGCCAGGTGGGTGCGTATGTATTTCACGGGATGGAATTGAATGCATTAGTATGGGAATGTGCGGTGCATGCGTGTGCGCAATTGCGCTTCCGGGACCATGCTGTGCTGTGCTGTGCTGTCCTTATTGACGGAGCTGCTCCGTCACACCGTGACTTATACATTATGTTTGGGTGATGGTGTAGGAGAAAGCTGGACAAAAGGGCAGCTGTCCACAATGTTGTAGTCTGTCTTATCATTTATGTTATTGCAAGCAAGAAAAGTCCCAGGTTTAGACAACAGACTGCAAAAAGCCCAAAGCACAACAGCACTTCTCTCTAAACAGCCATGTGATTGGCTGAGTCTGAGTGGCTCCCAAGAAGCCATTGCTGTAATTGGCTAAGGCTGAGTGGCTCCCAAGAAGCCATTGCTATAATCTTTTTGTTATTTTTATTTCTTTTGGGTATATAGATGGCATGAGAGAGACATGTTTTGTGTTAATCTTATTTCTTTGTTTCATTGTTTGCTTGTATGCTGAGTTTTTTTGGTTTTGATTTGAAACCGTGGCTCTAAGGAGTGTGGTGACCAGTGAAGTCCCTCCCCTGACGTTGTGTAGTAGATGGATTGCCACGACACCTCTTAATGGTTAGAGTCAGTGTTATTGGCAGTGATTCCTAATAGTTTCAGGACATCTGTCATTGACTTGGGGTGACACCTCTGGCAACGATCCGTAAAGGGATTGAGTCCTGGTGATCTGGCATCAGCTGGCAAGCTGAGCTAGTGCAAGTTGAGCTAGTGTGAGCTAGCGCGAGCTGAGCTCAGCTCGAGGCGAGCTCGCGCCTTGTAGTGCGGCGCGCCTAATATATGCATTAAATACGGAAATAGCAACTGGTGTTGCGCCCTTTGATGCAGTGTGACTTATGGCCGTAAAAATACGGTAAATTAATTAAAAAAATAAGCGTTGCGCTGTCTATAGTCCCGGAAGGGCGCCAAGCTATCTTGCGCCGCAGCATTATGGACTTTATTTGAACTGTTTGTAAGTCCGTGCTCAGCAGGAGTAACGAGCTCTGCGGTGAAAAAGTAAACGACACCACTAAACAAGTAGCGTTTTAACCGAGGAGGCGAACGAACGGTCGCTAAGCTTGCTAATCGCTAAAGTGGAATACAGGGATGGACCCAAAATAAGTGCTTTGGTGTAAAGTCGACTGTTAACAGTAGTCTGGTTAGAACCACGTTAGGGCAGAAAGCCAGCAGCTATGAACAGAAATGTTGTATTTTAATCAATAAGTATCTAGACATAAAATAAAATGACGGCTACATTAGCAATTTAGCAAACGCTCTCAGACCGGAACACGTAAACGGCTGACGTAATTATGACGAAGAGGTTCAATGTCAAACATATATTAAATATCATAGCATCAATAATTGCACTATTTTGCACCACAGAGTACTGAGTTTTGAGAGCAACACAATAATAGGTCTCAAAATTCTACATTTTCATCAATTTAGCTTTGCTAAGGGATAACAATTATATTAACTTATCTGACATTTATTTACAAAGAAAATGTACGAAATGTAAAACATTTTGGAGTTTAAAAAATGCTTTTTCATACACGCAATTACATAAAGATACAAAATTATACTTGACAAAGTATTTTTTTTAAAACTTAAGAACTGTCCGCCTTACAAAAAAACTCTTTAGTGTCTCTGCATTACTACAGTAATAGATTTTATTGTTTTTAATGGTATAATGGCATTTTCTGTCATGTTTGTAAAAGTCACTGTACATTGTGAAGAAAATGACAAAATAAATCGAAATTGCAATATCTGTCAAAAAAAATTGCAATACCATTTTTTCACATCGAGGGCTTTTATTTCCGGATTAGCTTGGCTATTTCTCTTAACCCCAAATGTTCAGATTGCATTATTGAAGCTCTGGCCAATCCTGAGAAGGAGAAGATGAAGCATGACGACACCACAATCTCATCGTGGCTACAAAGTATGAAACTACACACTGCCCCCATACGTCAGTTAATTGAGAGAAACCGTTCAAAGATAATTGATTACCTAACACTCCTGTTCCATCTGTCAAACAAGGCCTGGCAAGTCTATGTGGAGCTGTGTTCAGAAAATATCCAATTGAATTGGCCGGGCTCCTTCAGTATGTGACCAATCAACTAAAAGCAGGAAAAAGGTCGGTTCTATATAAGTATCTCACTTTTCATTTTGGTTTTTATTTACTGTCGTTAAAATTTCCTAGCCTGATGTCGCATCAAATGTATTATTTAATAATTTGCACCATACCTTTTATTGCATTTGAAACTGTATTGTTTTGGTATACAAACACACATGCTTTTCATCCATCCATCCATTATCCGCCGCTTATCCGGGGTCGGGTCGCGGGGGCAGCAGCTTCAGCAGGGAAGCCCAGACTTCCCGCTTCCTAGCCAGATCTTCCAGCTCTGCCGGAGGGATCCCCAGGCGTTCCCAGGCCAGCCAGGAGACATAGTCTCTCCAGCGTGTCCTGGGTCGTCCTCTGGGCCTCCTGCCGGTGGGACATGCCCGGAACACCTCGCCAGGGAGGCGTCCAGGAGGCATCCTAAACAGACGCCCGAGCCACCTCATCTGGCTCCTCTCTACGTGGAGGAGCAGCGGCTCGACACTGAGTCCTTCCCGGATGGCCGAGCTTCTCACCCTATCTCTAAGGGAGAGCCCAGACACCCTGCGGAGGAAACTCATTTCGGCCGCTTGTATCCGAGATCTTGTTCTTTCGGTCGCGACCCACAGCTCGTGACCATAGGTGAGGGTAGGAACGAAAATCGACCGGTAAATCGAGAGCTTCGCCTTCTGGCTCAGCTCCCTCTTCACCATGGCAGACCGATACAGCGTCCGCATCACAGCGGAGGCTGCACCGATCCACCTGTCGATGTCTCGCTCCATCCTCCCCTCATTCGTAAAGACCCCAAGATACTTAAACTCCTCCACTTGAGGCAGGATCTCCTCCCCGACCTGGAGAGGGCACTCCACCCTTTTCCGACTGAGAACCATGGTCTCAGATTTGGAGGCGCTGATCTTCATCCCAACCGCTTCACACTCGGCTGCGAACCGCTCCAATGAGAGTTGGAGATCACGGCTTGACGAAGCCAACAGTACCACATCATCTGCAAAAAGCAGAGCTGAAATACTGAGGTCACCAAACCGGATCCCCTCATCGCCTCGACTGCGCCTAGATATTCTGTCCATAAAGGTTATGAACAGAATCTGTGACAAAGGGCAGCCTTGGCGGAGTCCAACCCTCACTGGAAACGAATCCGACTTACTGCCGGCAATGCGGACCAAACTCTGACATCGGTGGTACAGGGACCCAACTGCCCACATGCTTTTTATTTATTTATTTTTTGTTACACTGCATGTCCCTTTTTCAGTTTTGACCTGCTGATCCTAAAGGAAGTGGTGCAGAAAATGGCTGGCATTGAGGTTACTGATGAAATGACATCAGAGCAGCTCGAAGCAATGACCGGAGGGGAACAACTCAAAGCTGAGGTATAGACTAATTTATGTTTGCCAATTTTTTCTCATCCAGTGTATTGCTTTGTTTTCTAATTACCAGTATTTCCTGTCATGGTTGTGATAACCACTGCACTCTGCCCACAGGGTGGCTATTTTGGTCAAATTAGGAACACTAAAAAGTCATCACAACGTCTTAAGGATGCTCTACTTGATCATGAACTGGCCCTGCCGCTTTGCGTGCTCATGGTCCAGCAAAGAAATGGTGTGGTTTTTCTAGAAAGCGGAGAGAAAGATCTCAAACTAGTTGGCCACTTGTATGACCAGGTGTGTGCCCTCTGCTTATGTATTGCTTTTTATGGTATAATACTCATTAGGTTTTAGGATTAGATTGCATTTAAGATCCATCGGGTGAATTTAATTTTTTTTATAAAGTCAATATTAAACCAAAGAATTGTGAAAAAAATAGTGTACCAGTTGTCGTTGATTTTTATTAACTAGCGTAAAGGCTTTAATTTGTGACTGCACTCTGGAAATAACTATTTCCAACTGACATTTATTTCCTGCAGTGTCATGATACACTGGTGCAGTTTGGTGGCTTCCTGGCCTCCAACCTCAGCACGGAGGACTACATCAAGCGTGTTCCCCCCATTGATGTCCTTTGTAACCAGTTCCATACGCCACATGATGCTGCGTTTTTCCTTTCTCGTCCCATGTACGCCCATCAAATTTTGGTGAGTGGACATACTTGGTATGAGAGCGAGTTTCTCGTCATTGGACTCAAGACAGCAGTAGATGATCTTGTCCCTCTGTTCTCTGCTTTCAGTCAAAGTACGATGAGCTAAAGAAAGCAGAGAAAGGTAACCGGCAGCAGCAGAAGGTGCAGAAATACGTGGCAGCATGTGAACAAGTAATGACACCGGTGCACGAGGCTGTCATGTCTCTCCATCCGGCTCGGGTTTGGGAGGACCTCCGCCCCCAATTCTACGCCACCTTCTGGTCTCTTACAATGTATGACTTGGCTGTGCCTCACGTGGCCTACGAGCGTGAGATCAACAAGCTAAAGGCCCAGATCAAAGCCATTGACGAGAATCCCGAAATAGTGAGTAATTGGCTCGCTACATCAAAGAATAAAATCCCGTATTGGCGTTTTATACTCGACTCTTTATGCAGCCATGAGCTTACTACCCTTCTATTATAAATAAATGCATTAGTTGAACACAAAAACAATATTTGAAGCTTTATTGTGCATAAAGCGTGAGTATTGATTCTGTCAATTCTGTTTTCCTCCACTGCAGCCCATGAATAAGAAAAAAAAAGAGAAGGAACGCTGCACTGCTCTGCAGGAAAAACTGCAGGAGGAGGAGAAAAAGCAACTAGAGCACGTCCAAAGGGTGCTCCATCGCCTCAAACTGGAGAAAGACAAGTGGTTGATGACTAGTAAGTATTCTGGAAAGCTTCATTTTTGCAGCCTATATCCTGTTGCCCGTCATTGTTAATGATACAATCTTACACATGATTTGACAGAATCTACTAAGAATGAAACCATTACAAAGTTTCTGCAGCTCTGTCTGTTCCCTCGCTGTATCTTCTCCTCCATCGACGCGGTTTACTGTGCGCGCTTTGTTGAGCTGGTTCACCAGCAGATGACGCCCAACTTCTGCACTCTCCTGTGTTACGACAGGGTAAGACACCGACTTAAATGACCTATAGTTTAGAACAGTGTTCTAGTTGAGATCTTTTTTGGCTTCTATTAGTATAATTGTGTATATAATGGCCAATGTCAACAAGAAAACTCAGGTGATTACATTATTTTTTGTAAAAAGTACCTTTTAAGAGCACCATTTGATTTCAAAATGTGCACCTATACAACATCTATATGCCAAATTCACTGGCGCCATTGGTTAGTGCTGTATTGTATTTGTCCAAGCATCCACAATGTGGTGTTTTTGCTCTACAGGTGTTCTCCGCCATCATTTACACTGTGGCAAGTTGTACAGAGAATGAGTCTCACCGATATGGGCGCTTCCTCTGCTGCATGCTTGAGACAGTGACTCGCTGGCATAGTGATCGTGCAGTCTATGAGAAGGTATGGTATGGTCCCGAACTTCAGTAGCAACAATCTATATGTACATGAATAGATAGCTAGATACTAGATAGTGTAGACATCACTCTATCTCCCCTCTTGTATGGTCCAGGAATGTGGCAATTACCCTGGCTTCCTGACTATTTTGCGGGCCTCAGGATTTGATGGAGGCCAACAAGCCAATCCGCTTGATTATGAGAACTTCAGGCATGTGGTGCACAAATGGCATTACATGCTGACCAAAGTAAGTCACCTTAAATTGTCTATATTTGAATCGTGCTATGATGACGATCAGACCGAAGTCTCCGTTAAAGGTAATTCACTAATGTATACCTGATTGTCTGTTCCATCTAGGCCTCAGTTCACTGCCTTGAAACGGGCGATTACACTCACATCCGAAACATCCTTATTGTTCTCATCAAAATCCTGCCATGTTACCCCAAGGTTTTGAATTTGGGCCAAGCGCTGGAGTACCGTGTCCACAAGATCTGCGTTAAGGAGAAGGAGAAGAGGCCAGATCTCTATGCCTTAGCGATGGGGTAACATAGCATTGTGTGCAGTTGAACGCTCTTTAAAATTCAGTACCATGAGGTTTTAGTCCTGTGCTGCTTTTCACTTGGGTGATGACATGCCCAATTAATTTGGTTTGAAGAAACACTATATCCACTTGTAATGAATCTTGGTGGATGTTCCGCCATCACCAATATTGATCCAAAAGAAGTATTTTCCACCCCAATCAATGCAAGTAATTACTGACCTCAACAATGTAAATAAGCAGAAAAAAACATTCTGAGCAACGTATCTGGTCTGGATGCAGGATCGTTCAAAAACACATTTTGAGGAAGTGTAATCAATAATTTATACGTAAATAAGATAAGATAAGATAAGATGTCCTTTATTAGTCCCACAATGGGGAAATTTGAGGTGTTACAGCAGCAAAGATATAGATCACACAGAGTCGGCGGCGTAATGTAGCCGTTAATGTATAACATTAGCAGCAGACATTCAGAAAAAGCATGCAAATATACACAGTATAAACGTATCTAAGTGTAAGGAAACACTCCTAATGTTTGTCCATTATACGGAGGGGGAAACGCTGTAATGATAAAAACTACTGAATGATTGAAAATACTGCAATCATAAAAATATTGCAATGATAAAAGTATTGTAATGGTAAGAGTACTGAAATGATAGAAAAGTACTGCATGATAGAAAGTACTGCAATGGTAAAAGTACTGCAATGGTAAAAGTACTGTAATAGTAAAAGTACCGCAATGATAGAAAATACTGCAATGGTAAAAGTACTGTAATAGTAAAAGTACTGCAACGATAGAAAAATACTGCAATGATGAAAGTACTGCAATGGTAAAAGTACTGCAATGATAAAAGTACTGTAATAGTGAACATCCTGCAGTGGTAGAAATACTACAGTGATAGAAGTATTGTAATAAGAATACTGTAATGGTAAACAAAATACATCATTGGTCAATATTTAAGTACACCCTTGGCTGAAAGTACAGTAGTAGTTAATATTGCATCCTAGGACTGCACAATTGCACTAATGCCCTCCCGTTTGTAGGCCGGACCCAATGTTCTTGTTAAAAAGTCTGACAGCAGTTGGCAGGAAGGAGCGGCGAAATCTCTCTTTGGTACAGCGAGGGTGTAAAAGTCTGTCACTGAAGGAGCTGTAAAGTGTTCTCAGAGTGTCATTGAATGGGTGGGCTGGTTTGTCCAGCATTGATGACAGTTTTGCCGTCATCCTTCTGCCCCCCACTGAGTCCACAGAGTCCAGGGAGCAGCCCAGGACAGAGCTGGCCCTCCTCACCAGTTTGTCCAGTCTCTTTTTGTCTCGGCCCGAGATGCCTCCTGCCCAGGAGACCACTCCATAGAAGATGACTGATGAAACCACCGAGTCATAGAAGTTCCTGAGGAGTGTTCCCCGAACGCCAAAGGACCTCAGCCGCCTGAGTAGGAAGAGTCTGCTCTGACCCTTCCTATAGAGAGCGTCTGTGTTGTCGCTCCAGTCCAGTTTATTGTTCAGATGAACACCCAGGTACTTGTAAGTTGAGACCCTCTCAACGTCTGTTCCCTGGATATTCACTGGTGCAGGTGGAGAGTGCCGACGCTTGCGGAAATCCACCACCAGCTCTTTGGATTTCCCAGCGTTGATTTGGAGGCGGTTCTGCTGACACCAGTCCACGAACCCCTGCGTAACCCCTCTGTACTCCCGATCGTCATCGTCAGTGATGAGGCCGACAATCGCAGAGTCATCAGAGAACTTCTGCAGGTGACAGGTTGTGGAATTGTATTTGTAGTCCGAGGTGTAGAGGGTGAACAGGAAGGGAGCCAGCACAGTTCCCTGCGGCGCTCCCGTGCTGCAGAGGAGCACGTCAGACACACAGTCCTGTGTTCTCACGTACTGTGGCCGGTTTGTGAGGTAGTTGTGAATCCATGTGATGAGGTGGTGGGCCACTCCCGCCTGCTCCAGCTTGTCTCCCAATAAGGCGGGCTGGATGGTGTTGAAAGCACTTGAGAAATCAAAGAACATGATCCTCACCGTGCCCCCCGGCTTCTCCAGGTGGAAGAGTGAAGTGTGGAGCAGGTAGATGATGGCATCATCCACACTGATGCCAGGCTGGTATGCAAACTGGAGTGGGTCCATTGAGGAGCTGACCAGGGGGCGCAGATGGACGAGGACCAGTCTCTCCAGGGTCTTCATCAGATGAGACGTCAGCGCCACTGGTCTGAAGTTGTTGAGCTCCTTCGGATGGGGTGTCTTTGGAACCGGAACCAGGCAGGATGTTTTCCACAGCTGGGGGACTCTGCCCAGCTTCAAGCTCAGGTTGAACATGTGCTGGACGATTCCACACAGCTGGTCTGCGCAGGATTTGAGGAGCTGGGAGCTGATCCCATCTGGGCCTGCCGCCTTCCTCGCCTTCATCTTCCTCAGCTGGTTCTTCACCTGAGATGTTGTGAGGAACAAGGCTGAGCAGGAGGAAGTGGTGGTTGTCTGATGAGGCTGGGAACTGGAGCCTGTGGAGAGAGAGAGGGGCGAGAGAGGGGGAGAGAGGGTCTTGTTCGCAGTGGCAGGAGGGATGGGTGGGGGCTGCATCAGGGAAGCCTGAGCGGGGTCAGACATTTGATCAAACCTATTGAAAAATAGGTTCAACTCATTTGCCCACTGAAGCCCCCCCCCCTTCTGGGTCTTACCTGCTTGTCCGTGGCCTGAGATGGTCTTCAGGCCCCTCCAGACATCCCTGGCATTGTTCCGCTGCAGTTGTTCTTCCATCCGCATCCTGTAGGACTTTTTCCCCTCTCGGATCCTCCTTCTCAGCTGACGCTGCACTCTCTTCAGCTCGTCCTTGTCGCCTGAAACAAAAGCCCTCTTTTTCTCCTTCAGGAGAGCTTTAATGTCCGGTGTGATCCAGGGTTTGTTGTTGGAGAAACATCTTACAGTCCTGGTGGGAATGGTGTTCTCCATGCAGAAGTTAATATAGTCTGTAACTGTGTCTGTTAGACCATTAATGTCCTCACCGTGAGCTTCGCTGAATACCTCCCACACAGTTGTGTTGAAACAGTCCTTCAAGGCCTCCTCGGCTTCTCCGGACCATCGCTGAACTGTGCGTGTCACAGCTGGCTGCCTGCGGACGAGAGGTTTGTACACAGGCAGGAGAGCAACCAAGTTGTGGTCAGCTTTGCCCAGCGGGGGGAGGGGCAGTGACGTGTACGCCTCCTTGGTGTTGGCATAGAAGAGGTCCAATATTTTATTGTCTCTGGTTTGGCATGTTACATATTGTGTGAATGAAGGCAGAGAGGAGGAAGGAGAAGCATGATTGAAGTCACCAGAGATAAGGAACAAGGCATTTGGGTGCTGTGTTTGTAGCCTGCTCACAGCTGCATTCAGTACATCACAGGCTGTCTCACCGTTAGCAGAGGGAGGCACGTACGCCGCCACCGCGATCACATGACTGAACTCTCGCGGTAAATAGACCGGACGCATGCTAACAGCTATCATCTCAATGTCCCGACTGCAAAGTTGATCCTTAACAGTTATATGCCCAGGGTTACACCATCTATCATTAACAAACACAGCCAGCCCTCCCCCTTTTCTCTTACCGCTCTCCAGTGTCCTGTCCGCGCGTAGTATTTGGAAGCCGTCCAATTCCACGACGGCGTCCGGCGTTAGCTCTGTTAGCCACGACTCCGTGAACACCAGCAAGCTAGCCTCCCGGACAATCCTCTCGTGCCGGGTTAGCGCTGTTAGCTCGTCCATTTTGTTGGAGAGGGATCGAACATTCCCCATAATAACGGACGGGAGGACGGGGTGATATCGTCTCCTCCTTGCCTGGCGTTTAGCCCCCGCACGACATCCCCGTCTCTTCCTCCTCAGCTCGCGGGGAATATCGGGTCTCGCTCCGGGAGCACACGCGGGGTTAGCACGGAGTGCTAACAGCTGATCTCTTGTGTACACGATCGATCCGTAGCTCCGAGTTTCGTCTCCGGACACGATCGCGCAAAAAACAGCCCCCAACAGTAGTAAAACCACCGCAAGTTGGATGTCCATTGCTGAGGTGAGGTAAAAATAAAATAAAAAAGGGGTAAAGGGAAAAAACACACGAAAAAGGCTCAATAGTGAGCCACGCTGCTGTAAACAGGCAGCCACTCGTGAAGTGAAGAGGTGTTATATATATATATAGGACAACTACTCTAATGAAAAAGGGATCCCTTCATTTCTTAATTTGAGGCAGCCAAAAGGCTCTGTCTTCCATCTCTTCCATGTGAAACCTTTTATTAACCTTCTACATCTTGCAGCTATTCAGGTCGGTTGAAAAGCCAGAAGGTGCGCATGGTCCCTGAGAATGAGTTTCACCACAAAGAGCCACCAGCACGCAATGTTACTCCTGCCAGTCAGCAGAACGGACCAGGCAGCGCTGGCAAGCCTGCCACAGCCATGATCAAAGGAGAGGATGGCTTATCAGAAGATGGTGGTGAGTGACTGGAAGTTCTCACGGGGGTTGTGCTTGGCGGTGTATTTGAGCTGTTAATATCCGTGAATAATGTGTAGGGATGTAAAGATTCATCAAAAAGTGATTTAATATTGATATAAATTGCTCAAAATATGCATCGATATAAAAAAATAAATGAATCGATCAGCAACGCCCTGTTAACTTGAGCCGCTCTCTCGTGTCTGTGTTTGGGGAAGAAAATACATCACTACGCAATTAATACGCTGTGAACTTCACTTTCTTCACAACACAGCAGTGATAAACGAGCATTTATAAAGGAAACACGTTGCAGCTGACGCCCGATTTAATTTACGACAAGGACTGTTGTGTCTGAAAGCACACTGCAGTTCGCACGCAGAGGGTACCGTGTGCGTCTGAAGAAACGTCACATGCGATGTCCTGTTGTGGTTCGCTAACATAATGTAGCATCTACTGTGAATTGTGGCGGCGTTAGTCAGCGAACTCGCGTGTATTAATAACCAAAACATTTATACATTTATATACATGTGATTGACATCAAAACAGCAAGATCACAAGTGCTAACCTGCGACCACGCACTGCGTGTTGCATTTATAAAGTCGGACATTTGACCACCCAAAGTACAACATGACGCATTTTCCACAAGCCATTAACGGCAACACCTAACAATAAAACATCACATGCCTAGGATGTCAAAATATACTAATATACAGTGCTAAAAAATATTGAGAAAAAAATAGGTTATGCGTGTTTATTTGGTAACAATTGTGTTTTGCTGAGCAACGTAATTTCCGAGTTTTATATGTATCACGCTCGAGATTTCTCCATCAATCCGATTTTTTTAGGCACATAACACATTTTGATTGTGAAAAGAAGTAAAACAGGTTAAATAAAAACAAAATTAAAAATCAATTCAAGTGATTATTTTAGTTTTCTGCACAGTGCATTTCCTTAATTTTATTCATATGATTTCAGTCACTTCTACATTAAAGAAATTGATTGGTTCTCAAGAAAAGTGAAATATGTTTTTCTCTTAGTATTTATTGGTAGGTTCACAATAATAGTGCACCTCGTCATAGTGTATAGTTTTTGGTTCCATTCAAAATGCACTAAACATTTACACGCTTGCACTAAAGATCAATGACGTATTTCGTTTGTGGTTCACTGCAGCATCACACAAGTGCACAAAGACATGGCAGCAATTAAAAAAATAAAATATCGAATCTAATCAAAATCGTGCACTGAAAATAGAATCGGGGCTTGAGTGAATCGTTACAGCCCAATAATGTGGTAAAAGCAATATTGCTTGTCTGTCTG
>NC_142407.1:3174345-3201845 GCF_059441095.1 Idiotropiscis lumnitzeri
GTTCTACCCAAAGCTGCCACTCTGGGTTGCAAGTCAACGCCGGGCTGCAAGGACTACATCTCTGTCCTGGCTTGCTTGAATGCCGCAGGAAAGGATATCCCCCCGTTTATCGTCTACTCCAAAGCCTACCCAGGAGGAGTGTGTTACAAAACGCAAGGGCCGTCAGATGCCCTCTATGGCTGGTCCGATTCAGGATGTGTCACTTCTGAACTTTTCAAGAAGTGGTTCCTCAGACATTTCCTGGTGTATGCTCCTAAAGAGCGGCCACTGCTGCTCATATTCGACGGCCACAAGTCACCTGTGAACTTGGAAGTGGTGGAGGCCGCCCGTAAGGAAGGCATCATCCTTGTGTGCCTGCCGCCTCATTGCTCTCACATCCTGCAGCCGCTAGACGCTGGCCTATTTCCGCTCATCAAGCAGCGGTTTGCCACGCTCTTGGATGAGATCCACGCCACTGATGTGACTCTCTTTGCGGTCAGCAAGAAAGACTTTTCAGGCGTGTTCAAAGGGGCGTATCAGGTGGCTAAAGAGGACGAGGGTATCAGGATAGTTAAGGAAAGTTTTGGGAAATGCGGCATGTACCCCGTGAGCCACTTTCCATGTAATGACGCCCATTTGATCTCATCGCACAACATGGACCCTGATGCTGAGGGCGCCTTGTCTACATCAACACAGCATGTTGTTGGCGGTCTCACAGCTCCTGGACTTTGTTCTGATTAAGCTGCCATTTACAAACATAATAAATGAATAACAGATTAGAATTGCATTGATTACTCAACAATGAATCAATTATCATTTTAGATAATCAATCGTTTGGCTCCATCCATCCATTATCTGTACCGCTTCTCCTCACGAGGGTCACGGGGGGGAGAGGGGGGGGGGGTGTAGAGCCTATCCCAGCTATCTTTGGGCAGTAGGTGGTGGGGTACACCCTTAACTGGTTGCCAGCCAATCGCAAGGCACACATAGACGAACAACCATTCGCTATCATACTCACCCAATTTCCCAATTTAGAGTGTCCAATCAACCTACCATGCATGTTTTGGAATGTGGGAGGAAACCCATGCAGGCACGGGGCGAACATGCAGACTCTCCCCAGGAAGGCCGGAGTTGGAATCGATCTCACGACCTTTGCACTGTGAAGCAATCGTGCTAACCAGTCACACACACCATGCCGCCCTAATCGTTTAGTTATCTTCTTCAATTCATAATTTGTCCTAATGCTCGGAATTTCAGTTGCTCAGTACATTTTTGTAGTACTCCATGAAAGGGGCCTGATTATCTGTTGAATCAAAATCAAGTATTTGGTTTTACTAATTTGGAAAACTGTTCAATATTTTTGCCTATTTTCTGACATGTTTGAACCAGTGTGCATTTTATGCTGTGTCAATTTAAAATAATGTGATGATGTTAAATAAAAGGATGAAAATTAAAACCTTTTTTTAAATTATTTTTCTTAACTTGGAGCGAAGTAATGGTCTCACTATCAACTTTTAACACACTCACACAAACACACTATTCATTTTCGATACCGCTTGTCCTCATTTGGTTCATTCATTTGTCCTCACCTTACTATGGGCCCATGCACACATGCGTTAACATTTTAATCCACCCTCAGTTTTTAATCTTGTCTGATGGATGTTTCTGGAGATGTGCCGGCACCAATTACTCCAGTCAAATTCATCATGCTGTGGAAATTAAAGCAATCAGGACTTCGGAATGAACTGTCACCGTGCATAGCCAATATGACTAGTGTGTTGTCACCGATTAAGGTGAGAGTGGACTGAGCAGGTCACTGATGGTGAAGTGATACACTCGCTTGAGTTGTGTGCAGGTAGCGTGGGTTCAGTCCCCACTCAGTGACGGTTTCTATGTCTGTCCTGTGACTGGCTGGCGACCAGTTCAGGGTGTAGCGCACCTTTCGTCCATAGTCAGTTGAGATAGGCTCCAGCACCCTCTCGCGACCGTGTACTGAATAAACGGTCTGGATAATGACATGACATGACATGGAACGAGCAGGATGATGTAGCTGCTGTAAGCATCAAGATACACAGAAGCACATCCCAGGCTCGTTTTTTTAGATTCCATTTATTCTCCTGAAAGTTGCCAAAATCTTGCTGAAATTATTATAGTTTATTCTTCATCCTTCCTTGGCTTTACCACCACTTTTATCAAACCTAACAAAATCACTTTAAGTCTAAATGTTAGTAAAATAAACATGTACATTTCCATTTAAAATGTTTCATCAAATAACTAACGGAAATATATAATTACAGAATAAATTTAAAATGTGAAAACTGTTTGATTATTATAATAAGAAATACAATTCCAAGTTGAGGCAATATTTTTAAAAGTCCCCTTCTTCTCCTGTGTAGTCTTTTTCTGTATTATTCTTCCATAAAACAATTGAAGAGCATCTGATCCATTTCTTTTAAGGCAGATCGCGAAGAAACCACAACGTGCATTTTTAAATTTATTTATTTTCACGCTAAAACGTATTTTTGAAAGATACTTATTTTATTTAATCCGAGTCAAACCAAATGCATATTTTTTTGCAGGAAGTGACGTGTCACTCACGGAAGCTGATCTTTTCTTCACAGCAAGCGGATTGTCATAAGTGTGCGTATTGTTGTATTTCTATTTCTAGATACTAGCGTTTCGAAAGCTCTGTTGATTGTTATTCGCGATGTACTTTTTGTTGGGGCGTGGGGGGTTGATAATATTTTGTGATTATCTTTACTGTGAAATCGCGTTGTGCAACTTTGTGTGCGTTTTAGCTTATTAGCATTACTAGCTCCTACGTCTAATGCCTCCTCATAATAATAAAGACAAATGTTTTTGGGCATGCTCATGATAATTGTTTTCATGATTTACTGTCAATTCGTGTTGTGTCGGTACCTGTCTGTTTTAAGAACTTGACTCTTTGCTCTTACAGTTCCGTACTTTCATTCATTGTTCTGTTTAATTTATTGTCGTACCTGTGTCAAATAGAACCATCCACGATGACTACTGCTGCAAGACCAACATTTGAACCGGCTAGAGGAGGGCGGGGAAAGGGGGAAGGTGATTTGAGTGCACTATCAAAGCAATATTCCAGTCGTGATCTTCCAGGTCACACAAAGATCAAGTACAGGTCAGTAGGCATTTTTAAGCACGTTCTTGCACAAATGGTTACATGTAGTGCTCTTCAAATCTTGTCATGTATTTTGTCTCTTAGGCAGCCTACTCAGGATGCCCCCGAGGAAGTGCGTGCCCGTGACTTCCGCAGGGAGCTGGAGGAGAGGGAGCGTGTAGCTGTGCGTGAGAAGACCAGAGAGAGGGGACCAAGAGGTTAGTCTTTAACCTTTTGGACTCGGGCCATATAAGACAGCATTTTGCCAGCTTGCTGTTTTTAAAGGCACTGTTTCCCAACTTTTATTGAGCCGAGGATCATAATTTACATATTGAAAACTTTTTCGGCACACCAATTAACTCACTGTGTAGCACTAAGTAGCATTGGCTGTGTGCAAACGCATTTACAGTAAGATACTGCAGTTTCTCCATCTCATCTGGAAACTTTTGTTAAAGTGAAAGTGGAGTCTTTTCAGTTTACATTTGAGGACAGCTCTGCATATGATGCAATTGGAAATTACCTGTTTGACAAATAATTAATTCTTGATTCTCCAGAGCACACCACTTCCTCTTCTTCATCCTCCTCGTCATCCTCAAAGAGACCTCGACTGGATCAAATTCCAGCAGCCAATCTTGATGCAGATGATCCCCTTACTGAGGTATTTACTACACTCATCCCGTCAGACTGGCAGCATGCTCAAAAAGCTGCCTCACTCCTATTTTTTTGCAATAGGATGATGAGGATGACAACTCAGAGGACAATAGCGATGATGATGACACTGCAGCCCTACTCGCAGAGCTGGAGAAGATTAAGAAAGAAAGAGCTGAAGAGCAAGAACGCAGGGTGAACTATCAATCCTCAAAGAATCTTTGAATACACGCTAGCTTTTTAGATTAAAAAAATGTTGCTTCATATATATATATATATATGTATGTATATATATATATATATATATACAGTAATACCCCGGTTATCGCGGTTAATGGGGACCGAGACCACCCGCGAAAACTGAAAATCCTCGAAGTAGCGGCGCACCTTCAAAAAAAAAATAAAATAAAATACTTATATATACTTAACACCTATATATATATATATATATATATATATATATATATATATATATATATATATATATATATATATATATATATAGGTGCGAAGTAGTGGCGCACCTTCAAAAATGCTTAAAAAAAAAAATATATATATATATATATATATGGGTAGAAAGAGAGCGAGTGAAATTCATGTTATAACAAAAAAAAAATAATAATTATTAAAACTTATTTTTTTATTCCCCAGCCATTATTTTCGTATTTATTCAATTACTTCTTTTTGTATTTATTTAATTACTTCGACTTTTACCTGCTGGTACGCCGTCCGGTGTGCCCTGTGAATGTTATGATCCTCCAGCAGAGCTGGGGGATTGAGCAGGACTCTCCAAACGCAGACACGGGAAAAAAGGTGGTGATACAAAGATATTTATTATAATCACAATATAGTCAGTGTAATCAGCGCGTCTCGCAGCAGCTGACGGCATGGCGCGAGACGATCGCTGGAGGAACGCCCACACAGCTGAAAAAACAAAAACACACGCGGCATGACAGGCACGGATCATGACAGTGAAATGAAAGGTGGCATTCTTCATTTATTTATTTATTCATTCATAACTGACAGCCTCACGCTCCGCTCCTGCCCGGGCGGAAGAGGTGCTCCTATTCGGCTTAACTGTGACACACGCCCGCCCTCCTCCTCCGGAGCTTCCATTCGGTTAAACTTAGGGGCCGCTTGGAACCGCCCGTGCCCAGGGAAGGTGCTCCTCTTCGGCTTACTGTGACGCGAGCATGCCCTCCTCCTCCGGAGCTTCCATTCGGTTAAACTTAGGGGCCGCTTGACACCACCCGTGCCCGGGGAAGGTGCTCCTATTCGGCGTAACTGTCACGCACGCCGGCCGGCCTCCTCCGGAGCTCTCGTACGGTCCGAACCGCGCGAAACGTCGCCCCGGATCGTGCCCGGGGGAACGTGCTCTTCTTCGTCCACTCTCCTCTTTGCCCACGCTCTTCTTCGGCGCACGCCGGCCGTCTAACCGCTCCATCGCCCCCTCGTACCGCTCGGCGAAACTACAATGCCCCCGAATATTTTTTAGACCCGCGAAGCACTGAACCCGCGGAAGGTGAACCGCGAAGTAGCGGGGTATTACTGTATATATATATATATATATGTGTGTGTATGTGTATATGTATACAAACTCCGGCAATCCTGTGTGGAGTTTGCATGTTCTCCCCGTGCCTGAGTGGGTTTCCTCCGGGTACTCTGGTTTCCTCCCACATTCCAAAAACATGCATGGCAGGTTGATTGAACACTCTAAATTGCCCCTAGGTATGAGTGTGAGTGCGGATGGTTGTTCGTCTTTGTGTGCCCTGCAATTGGCTGGCAACCAATTCAGGGTGTCCCCCGCCTACTGCCCAAAGATAGCTGGGATAGGCTCCAGCACCCCGCCCGCGAACCTAGTGAGGAGAAGCGGTACAGAAGATGGATGGATGTCTGACAAATGTATTTGCTATATTTTTCATTTTAGGAGCGGGAGCAAAAAGCAGAGGAGGAGAGGATCCGAATGGAGAATATATTGAGTGGCAATCCATTGATTAATTTGGCAGGACAGCAGCAGCAGCAGCAGCAACTACAACAACAGCAACAAATGGCTCAGAATCAAAGTGCATTCAAGGTTAAGAGAAGGTATAATAGACATGCACAAACTTTTTTTAAAAACACTTGATGCTTACCCTCAAAAATTGACATAATTTCTTTCCAGGTGGGATGATGATGTGGTGTTTAAGAACTGCGCAAAAGGATTGGACAAAGCACGCAAGGAGAAACGCTTCATCAATGATACTCTGCGTTCTGAGTTTCATAAGAAATTTATGGAGAAATATGTTAAGTAAAAAAATGACTTGTATTCATCCTTTTTTTTAGTCTAGTTTCCCTCTGTTGCAAGAATATGTTGTCATTGAATTGCATTCTTGCATACATTTGTTTAAACAACAACTTTTATCTTGTATATAAATGACTGCCCTACTTTAAATAAAGATAATAAAACATTAAATCAAGCTGTTTGAAAGTTTTTCTTAAAACCTATTTCCATTTAGAAATTTGAAGAATGCCATTGCAATGAACAATTAATAACTACAAGTAACTTGTATAGTGTAGAATTTATATTATTTCTGCCAAGAGGCTAAGGGCACCATTTAAGTAAATGGAGGAAGAAAAAAAAATCACACTTCTTCACACATCTACCAAACAGCGAGTAAAATGTGTTCCGGTCTGAGAAAACAGCATGTTGGATGCAAGCACAATGCTCACCGCTAGATCACATCTCCATCCATCCATCTTCAGCACCGCTTCTCCTCACTAGGGTCGCGGGGGGTGCTGGAGCCTATCCCAGCTATCTTCGGGCAGTAGGCGGGGGACACCCTGAACTGGTTGCCAGCCAATCGCAGGGCACACAGAGACGAACAACCATCCGCACTTTAGAGTGTTCAATCGGCCTGACATGCATGTTTTTTGGAATGTGGGAGGAAACCGGAGTACCCGGAGGAAACCCACGCAAGCACGGGGAGAACATGCAAACTCCACACAGGATGGCCGGAGCCGGGATCGTCTGTCTCTCACTGTGAGGCCATCGTGCTAATCAGTCGACCACCGTGCCGCCATCACCACATCTTCAGTTGCATTATGCTTTGGGGCTTTTTGGTTTCACATGGAACTTAAACCTTATTCAAGGTGGAGGCAATTATAAATAAATTCTAGTTGGTGTTCTCTCAAAACCTTCCGTTTTCTGCAAGTGAGCAAAAAATGTCCGGAGAAGCTTTATTTGCTAAATGCTGCAAGTCTTATTTACAGCGAAGGGAGGCGCTACAGAGCTTGTTTTCCTTATGAGCGATTGAGGCTGCTGGGAAAAAATGGCAGCTTCCTTTTGTCGCTGGTTTTAGTACTCTAGTGGGGGATTAAATACCCGTTGATCGTAACTGCAGCCACCAAATTTTATACACCAAGAAAAACGAACAGAATAACATGGAGAAGACTGGAAGTATCGACAGTTTGGGCTCGAAGCAATCCTCTTCACGACATCCGAGTGTTGATTCGTTGTCCAGGTAGCGTTGGTTAAGCTAGCTAAAAGTTTTGAAACTAAACAAAATATTATTTCCTTGTTAATTTTATATGAACGAAGCTTGCATCTGCGCTCATAAAATAGGTCTGAAGGTTTTGCGCTAAACCACAAGTCCCATGTCCTATGACAAAATGAAATTGACAATTTCCGTTTTCCTAGATTGGTGGCTGTGTCATGTATTAATAGTTTTCATTGTTGGACTAACTCTTAAAACGTACAGTTCAAAATGTACATTAATGAATCGGCGATGATGAAGTCCGATCAACGCCCACGATTCTGTTTGTGATTTCAACGCCCTCGCTCTTCACGGATGATTATGTGAGACGATTCGGGATGTTGAAATCAATGCTCATTGATAAGCACCAGTTATTGAGCCATGTAGCAACACTTCCACTCATATTATTTAAAGTAACGAAACATCCTCCCCTTGCACTCGGGAGTGGGATAAAAGGGGATTGCTGCTTTGACTGAATGAGATTTTTTAATACTTTCTGAAAATGACATGTCAATGCAGTTGTAACACAGTGATAGGTTTTGCTGGGGAAGTAGATGGCAGTTAAGTCATGGCGTGAAGTCTTGGTTTCAGAATGGTTGTAATGTAAAACTATGCGTTATCTCTTAACAGCTCTGAGCGTTTGGGCCAGGTTAAACCTTCCCCTGCCATGTTGTCTGAGACGCTCACCTCAGCGGCGTTTTCCCCAGAAATCAGGGTTTGTATAGAACAGAATAGAGTAAATTCTCATGAACCTCAAATCAACTCGTTACTGACATGTAACAGTTTTCTATTTTTTTCTATTTTTAGGTCAAGCCCAATGCTCATACAAAGGTAGAAGCCCTGAATTGTGCTTGTGTAATTACTTGAACAGGTCTTTGTCACTCCTAATTGTCTTTTCCCTGTAGCAGGTTTTTAGAGATTCTGACAAAGAGGAACCACAGTTACTTCCCAATGAAATTGTGCAAGATATGGGTAGGAGTGCTGTTGCATTATTCCATTCTATTTAACCCATTAGTGGTTTAATACGGATTGAATTTTACAGCTCAAGACATCACCTATTTCTGTCCTTTCACCGGAGCGCTGCGTGGAATCGTGACAGTTAGCAACTATAGACTCTTCTTCAAATGCATGGACAGGGTAAGATATTTTATTCATGTTTCCCCTCATACAAGATATAGACAGAACAATTACTTTGTGTTATCATAACATTAACTTTTAGGATCCGTCTTTTGTTCTGGATTTGCCACTTGGGGTTGTGAGTCGTGTGGAGAAGATTGGCAGCGCATCAAGCCGCGGTGATGTGTCCTATGGCCTAGTCTGCAAAGTGAGTCTGCACAAACAAGGTCATAGTGCTTTGATATGAGTTGAGATGTCAGACCAAGAAGACATGCTGTGTTGCCTCATTAAAAAATGCTCGCTATATTACTTAATTAGGTCATCACCCATCACAATGTAATGAAATCCAAAACGTTTCAATTTCTTGGTGACACTGTTGAGAGGGGCAGAATTGCACCAAAACCTATGATGCAATGCAGTGCAGTAGAACCACAAAACAGACTTCATTGCGCTTAAGTGGGTGTCTTGAAACTAGGAATAGATAGTTTTGTGGAAACGGGGTGTAGACTAATCTGTTTCAATGTAACAGCACGTTGGTGCTTAATAGCATCTCCCCATGAAGCTCATTTTTGTATGCTGCTGTTGAGTCCCGTGTATGATCATGACCTTTTTGCCCTCCTCAGGATATGCGTAATCTGCGTTTTGCGCACAAACAGATGGATGACACTCTACGGAAGTCCATTTTCGAAGTGTTGATAAAATTTGTGTTCCCTATCTCCAATGGACTGGTATGTGCTATATCAGCCATGTTGGTGTTCCTTGCAGTTTGTAGCCACCCAGCAACTGAATTATTTTCTCCTCCTCTCCACAGCAAATATTTGCATTTGAGTATGGACAATTGTTTCCTGAGAATGGCTGGAAGGTGTACGACGCAGTCTCTGAATACAAAAGACAGGTATTTCAGCATAACAAATGCCGTTCATCAAACCAATTCAGTACCCCTCAAAACGGTATGTGGTTTGGAACTGTCAATCCTGGGTGTGTCTTTCTACAGCAGTGTGTGTGAGGGTGACTCAGCGATGTCAATTGTGCAACATTATAGCAGTGTGGTACAATACAAATGAATGGAGGGCCAATTGCATTTTTTTTTTGTGTGCGGCTGTTTATTATAAGGAAGTGACAATATTATAGTCTACTAGTGTGGCTTTTTACACTAACCAAAGGGTGTCTTAGCTTGGTGCAGTGCAGATGAGTTATTATTCTACCCTTTACATCCATGAAAATGGAAATGCACAATAACAGAAGCCAATGAAAATGATATGCTTGTACAAAACTGGGTTTTAGTAAATGCTCAGAGACCTTATAACGTTGGATGCTTGTTTGTCACAAAGGGCATTCCCAATGAAAGTTGGAGGATTACAAAAGTAAATGATCACTACGAACTGTGCGACACCTACCCATCTACTATGGCAGTTCCAGTCAACATTCCAGACGAGGAGCTAAAGAGAGTAGCAGCCTTCCGGGCGAAGGGAAGGATACCTGTGAGTAAAAGCTCTGCTTCATCATCCTCGGTGTAGCCATTTTTTTGGGAGCATATTCTCCCTTTTGCTCTTAAGTCCATTCGGTTTTTTTTCCTTTTTTTTTTTGCACATTTTATTGTAATCATTTTTTAATTTTTATTTATTTATTTATTTTGGTGACTTGCTTGCTTTCCCCTCCAGACTTACTTCTAACATACCTATCATGCGTGAACTGTTAAGCTGCGCAGCCATCTAAATGTGGTGATTTGGCCCCTGGGAGAATATGTCCCCTTTTTGAGTTGCTTGTACCATTGTTTCCTTCTACCCACCATTTGAGCACGGGTGTGTAGACTTCTTTTTATATCCACTGTTATGTATACTCTTTGTATAGGTGTTGTCCTGGATCCATCCTGAAAGCCAGGCAACAGTGACACGTTGCAGTCAGCCCATGGTCGGGGTGAACGGGAAACGGAGCAAAGAGGATGAAAAATACCTGCAGGCAATCATGGACGCCAATGCCCAGTCACATAAACTCTTCATTTTTGATGCTAGACCCAGTGTTAATGCTGCTGCTAACAAGGTTTGTGCTGTATTCAGGAAAAAAAAAAGATTGACGTTAGTGATGGGTAGATGAGGCATCCTGTATCGTTTCGACACAATGTATTGACATGGTGTTGACACTGTGTTGCTGAATACTGACACCTGGTGGACTTGCAGGAAACATTTGACAGGGTCATCTGACACTGATCTGTCAAACTAATTTTATCCAATTCCATTGATTAGCGACGTGATGTGTTTTTATATATCCTATTCCGTAAGTACCATCTGTTGTGGGTTTCTATAGAAACCATGCCATGGCACAGACAACATTAAACTACCGGTACATGGTACTGTACAGGAGTGTGTTTTTCAGTGCTTACGTCAAATTTGTTGTTATTATTCGTACATCATACTCTTTCTCAATACAAGCATATCCAATGTTCCGTATTCATTCTTGATAAAATGTTTCAGATTACATTTTCTGAAATTGTCTGATTATCAAGAACATAATTGATTCACTTGTTGCTAGGCGGAGTTCATGGAGCTCAATTGTGTCATACACATGATTTATTAGTAAATGTCATGCACTTTTAGCTCTCTTGACAATAATTAATTGAGAATCAATTGTTCCACAATGCACTTTGTACATACAGCCGTTGTAAAAATAGATCACTGCTCTGTATTAAACAGAAAGAACACATTAGTAAGATAAGGAATGAAAAACAGTGCGAGATCTTAATTTTTAACCTTACAGTAAAGAATTTGTTAATGGTATAATGAACAGATATGAAATGTGATAGGCAGGTGCACAGATAGACACTTTATGGTGCTCCAGCACCAGCTCTTTTGCCTTGGATGAAAAAAAATTGCCTCGAGATTGTTTATTTATGTTCATTAATTTATATTAAAGAAAAATATATATATATCAGATTGGTTCAGGACAATCGTGCCTCTCACTGAGAAAGAAAAAGAAAAGAAATTAGTTTCTCCAGCGTTTTGTTATTCAGTCTATTTCTTTTTTTGAGGCAATTTCCCCCGCCTTTGAGAAAATCCTCTCACAAGGCACTGAAGAGGCCGGTGTGCACAACGCCTGTGTGTCTAATATAAATAGGTGAGGGAACGTTGCCTCCATGGACTTCCAGTATAAGAGCGGGTCTTCCGTACGTGCAACGTGTCCTGCGGACATATAGCGCTGCACCTCTGAGTGCGCATCAACAGTGACGTCTTCCATCTTGCGGATATTTAATGCAAAGTAACGCGCCAATAACTCGATGCTTGTTTTGAGCGTCCATCCTGTTGACAGATGGGCTTCCTTATGAACACAGTTTGGCGCGTGACCGCTGTGTCGACACGATTCTGGTAGTGGTCACGTGACTTTCTCAAAGCAGTACGCGCACCGACACGGGGTTTGCCCTGGAAACTCGGCGCGCGCATCGACGCCTCGGTGTCGTTGGACCCATCACTAATTGACGTGAAGACTTGAAAGTCAAAACAAATGGTCAACCTTCATCAAATCACATCACATTTGTTTGCAACGCAGATGAAAGGTGGCGGATATGAAAGTGAGGATGCTTATCAAAATGCTGAGTTGGTGTTCTTGGATATTCACAACATCCACGTCATGAGAGAGTCACTCCGCAAGCTGAAGGACATTGTCTACCCCAACATTGAGGATTCCCACTGGCTTTCAAATCTGGAGTCCACTCACTGGCTTGAGCACATCAAGGTGAGCCAAATGATGTGCTACTCCAATTATGCGATGGGGGGGAGTAAGGTACAAGAGTATTAAACGTTGTTCAACTAAAAGTCACATTAGATTTCTTTTTGTTTTTTTCCCGCTCTCTAAAAAAAATAAGAGTTTTTTTTTTCAATTGAGTTGAACAGATGATAGGTCACAATTCCTGCCATTGGAGCAGATGTGTGAAGAGTTTTTATATTTGCGTGTTTTGTAGTTGATCCTGGCAGGAGCGCTGCGAATTGCAGACAAGGTGGAGTCTGGCAAAACCTCAGTGGTTGTGCACTGCAGCGACGGCTGGGACCGCACAGCGCAGCTCACCTCACTGGCCATGCTCATGCTGGATGGTTACTACCGTACCATTCGTGGATTCCAGGTGTTGCTGGAGAAAGAATGGCTGAGTTTTGGGCACCGTTTCCAGCTGGTAATCTTTGTTGCATACGCTTGTCCTTCTCAAACTATGCTGCATTCTCAATCCTCCAACTCCTCTGCCTTTTAGCGTATCGGCCACGGCGATAAAAACCACACAGATGCAGATCGCTCACCTGTTTTTATTCAATTTGTCGACTGTGTGTGGCAGTTGACTCGTCAGGTGAACAGATATGTAGCCGCAAGCGCGTTTTTCTATGACTATCAGTAATAACACAATTACTGTTTGCATTAGTTTCCTGCAGCTTTTGAGTTCAATGAATTCTTCCTGGTGACCATCTTGGACCATCTGTACAGCTGCTTGTTTGGGACATTCCTGTGTAATAGCGAACAGCAGAGGCTAAAGGAAGTATGTGCATTCAGTTTTCCTTGAAACCTTTTGTGCACTAGTTCTAAGTGACAAGGTACATTGGTGTTTTGAGATATGAGTTGAAATCCTATCTCAAATCATACTTCCCTATTGAAATGAATGAAAATGCCGTGAATTGGTTCCAGCCCCCAAACACAACCCCCCAAAAATTACTAAGGAAAAATAGCACTCTATAAAGAGTGGTAGAATGTAAATATTAAATAACACTGGTGAACATTTTTTTCCCTAATTTTTTTAATAAGAGATTTCCAGTCACGCCGACACATACAAAAAACATTAATACTACTGCTACTTCTTCTGCAAGTAACTCAGTAACATGCTGCAGTGGTATTGGTCATTTTTCATCAAGGATAGAGAACATATGCCTCGGTATTGTTAGATATCTGTCTACATGTCTTGCGCCACCCTTTGTATTAAATATCCATTGAATTTTGTAAAGTTGACATGAATGACTGCAAGTGTTTTGTAAGGTAACAGCTCAAATTGAAGTAGGTCATTTGCCTTTATTTTAGCATAAATCTGAATTATGCGATCAAAAATGTTTGCATGATAAATCTGATATTCTTTGAGACAGAATAATTTGTTGCTTGTGTTGGAAGAGTGTTGGAAGAGCAACTCAAAATCTAATTGTAGTATATTAAATCGTACTTGCAAATTAGTTATTAATAAAAATTCAAAATTGTTCAGCTTTGGCATGGAGTGTTAGTACTTAAGACACCTGTTTTCTGTTGCATGCTGTAAAATAAAAAAAACAGCTGACGCTTGTTGCAATAATCATGAATGTCTATTTTACAGGAGATCCCAAAGAGGACCGTATCCTTGTGGTCGTACATTAATAGCCAGCTGGAGGAGTTCACCAATCCGTTATATGTAAACTTCTCCAATCATGTGCTGTTCCCCGTTGTCAGCTTACGCCACCTGGAGCTCTGGGTGGGCTACTATATTCGTTGGAACCCGCGTATGAGGCCTCAGGTAAGAGTTACTTGTTTATGAGATACTTAAGACCTGACGTCCGTGTTCCCAAATCGAACCTTTCATTTGTAACTTTTTTACTCCAGGAACCTGTTCATCAGCGCCACAAGGAACTGCTGGCAAAACGCGCTGAGCTGCAGAAAAGAGTGGACGAGCTGCAGCGAGAGGTGACAAATCGCTCAGCGTCCTCTTCCTCTGAGCGGGCTGGCTCTCCAACACGGTCCATCACCCCAGTACAGACTTTTGTTTGACTACACCCTACTCACACTATCTTCTAGCCTGTTGGAGGCTGGTGTACATTTTTCACGTGGGTACAAGGCCTCTTTTAGCGCAAAACTCTCCTCAAAATAGTTAAATAATCAAACAGAGTATACTTCAACAAACTTTTAAGGATACTGAAGACCGCCAAAGACATAGACCAGGGGTCTTCAATCATGTTCCTTGAGGGCCGGTGTCCTGCCCGTTTTCCACCTCTCCCTGGTGCAATACACCTGAGCAATTGTTATCTAGCTTCTGCAGACCTTGCTGATTATCTGATCATTTGAATCAGCTGTGTTGCAGCAGGGAGAGATGGAAAACCTGCAGGACACCGGCCCTCGAGGAACAGAATTGAGGACCCCTGACAGAGACTGACCGCCAATCAGTATTTTTAGGTTTTGATATCCGAAAATGTTACCCCGGTAAGATATTTATGTTCTATACACATTACATGAGAAAAATTCATTCTCCTATTCCGAAACTAGCTAATGTAAAGGCATTCATTGGCTAATGCTTAATTTGACATTAAAATTCCACTTTTGTGTTATTAAAATTGAATGTTTTTTAGTTTCCAAAAGAGTTTTTTTAGTTTGTGACCAAATGTTTTGTCTTTATTCAATATGTGCCATTTAAGGCAGTCCTCTTGGTTGACATGGTCGACATTATTTATTATTGTGTAACCTAGATGTTATCAGTTTTAGAAATGCTCTGCTTGTTCTCAGACAACACAAAACAGGGGCTATTTACTATTGATTTAGCTGCATATATATTGTAAATTGATATTCAGAACAATGTAGCTGCAAATATACACAATGATATTAAGCACCATGTGTAATGATTTGCATTAACATCCAGTTTAACTAATTTGAAAGATTATGTGCCTTGTCCCGAACAGCTCACACTATGAAATATACACTATTGTGGCTGCATGTCGTAATGAAAACCTGCAATTAAAAAAATAAAAAAAAATTTTTTTAGCTGTGAGTTTCTGATGAAACCCTAAGGACATTTGTGCTAATAATCTCAGGTCTGATGCCTTACGTTGTGCCTTTCTTACATAAATTGCAAAGACTTTAAAAAAATTAGCATGTCTGTTAAGTTTTTGTTTATTTGCTTTAAGGCATGAGTTTCTCTTTTTCATATAGTACTTTAACAACTGATTTTGTGTGTTGTATTATTCTACAATGTCGCAACATTTTCAAGGGCTTGTAGATGGCTGCAATGCTTTAAAGCACTTCCTAAACATCAAATTTCTTACCTGAAATATTCACTGTAACTAAGAGCAATGTTTAATTGTATTAAAAAATAATGATTGCTCATTTCATTGTCATGTTTTTTGGTGAAATTGCCTGTTGGTTTTGATTTTGTTGGTCCAAGAATTAAGGGTGAAGATGAAGAAACAGTGCTATGATTGGCAAGCTATGACGATTATAGATGCAGCAGTGAGAAGTTTAATGTTTAATCCCGCCATTTGAAAACATCTGTACTTTCTACTTGTTGCATTGTAAAAAACTCAAAATGGGCTAATTTTTTTTCAACTTTTGATGACAGCATAATGTAAAAAAGACAGCAGACACCTTCACTGAACATTGAAATTGTGGCGTCTGGTCAAATTGGGAAAAAAAGCAAAACAAAAAAAAAAAACGGCAGTGACATAGTGGAAATGAGCCAGGGAGCATGAATGGAGTATATGCATAACATCTACGGAGACGCAATTTATTACCCAATCTTATGTAAGAGAATTGTGCCAACCACAATTAAAAAACATGGCAGTCCAAACTAAAAATGATCAGTCGGTTCACGATGCTATGAGAACATTTTTTTAACAACTTATTATACGAGGCGCATCACGACGTTTGAGAATGCGATTGGCTGTGAATATTTGAAAAAGTGAATCTGGCCGACTTCCCATTGGTCGTCCTTCCTGTCTTCGGTGACGTCATCGAGCACGTCCGCTGACATGAGGACGACGGCTTCGATACGAAAAGAGAGAAGGAAAACAGGAAAAATCATTTGCGAGAACACTGGAAACTTGTCACAATTTCCAGACCCCCTTTAAAATATTTCATTCCCTTCCCCAAGGCGAATAATTAATCGACGTAAACCAGTCTAATCACGTGGTGATCGATCGGACATAGATCACATTTGTAGAGTTTATTGTTCTTCGGCTCCTTCAGCGCTTCCCCCTGTACAGTGTTAGCTTTGCTAGCTAGCTTTAGCAAGTGATGTGTAGTTGCCATTACATTGTGCTCTTATTCATAGTTCCAGTTAGCCAGTTCGCGTTGAGAAAATAGCGCCCTTAATCTGGTCACTTTACCGCTGGACAGCTTTAGCTCGATCAGGTTGGTAACAATAGTTGGACGAGAATGGCAACGTCGGCACTCTACGCCTGTACAAAGTGTAACCAGCGGTACCCGTTCGAGGAGCTGTCGCAAGGCCAGCAGCTGTGCAAGGTTTGCGAGTGTGTCCGTGTGTGTGCATCTTTGTGAACATCAAAACAACAGTCTGCAGAAGTAGAAAACTTGCGATTCCCTGAGCTAAATCATCTTTTTGCAAACAATAAAACGACACCAGGTCAGCATGCAACAAATTATTCAACACCAAATAACAGTATCAACATCCATCTTTATTTCTAGTCATCTCAATATGCTCAATTGCACGAAAGAGCCGAGGAAAGTTAAAAAAATTACTGAAAATGTGAATGGTGTGTATACAAACTTTCGTTCTCAACTGCCGCTGGTGTTGCAGTGTGCCGTAAAATCATCCTTGAGTTGCAGGCATTTTCCAAATTAATTTAACTGCTCTGGCAATTACTTGTTTACTATAAATAACGTATCTTTGTTGATGTATCTATACTATTGACGTATCCTGACAGACAGAACAATGCAATAGTCTTCCACTAAATGGCAGAAGGTACAATTAACCTGTAACCTGTTGCTACGCATACAAAAAAAACATTGAGTTCAACTAAACAGACCCAGATTTTACACGGGGTCAATAAATTTGGGAGCAAATTGTTCTTTATTTAACTAAATATACAGTATATCTAAAAAAAAAAACTTTGTGTGACATTTTTGTATGCTGCTGTGAAATTTTTTATAATATGCAACGTGTCTGCTGAAAAATACGTTTTGATATGTAACTTTTGAATGTAAATCCACATCGAGCCATTTCTTGGCTTCTGATTAGTGCGAAGGTCTACCAATTTGATATACATTTCTGAAATAATTAATTTGCAAAATTGCCTTTAATCGTGTTTTTAATAATGAATAATCTCTGTTTATGTGAAGATGCTGATGCGCAGTAATGAGTAGATATCAAGGTGCAAATTTTATTTCTGTAAATCTGCCAGTGTTTACATTTGGAATAGAGCTATTTTTAGATTAGGCGCATGGGTTGCCCCATGTGGCCATTCATTGGTGACATTTCACAATTTAAGGGTGTCCATTACAATATATCAGACTGTCCATTTTTCTTTATCAATTTATTAGTTTGAAGTATTGTACTGCAAGACTTGAAAATTGCTGTTCACAGATGCTCTTCAT
Source organism: Idiotropiscis lumnitzeri (assembly GCF_059441095.1). Taxonomy (NCBI): domain Eukaryota; kingdom Metazoa; phylum Chordata; class Actinopteri; order Syngnathiformes; family Syngnathidae; genus Idiotropiscis; species Idiotropiscis lumnitzeri. Next base: position 3,192,043 of record NC_142407.1, read on the forward strand.
CAAATTTCGACAAAGTGTCAGCTAATTTGCAAGGAAGAAAGGGCAAACATTTCAGTGTGAAAACTGTTGAAAGCTCTTCCAGACCAACATCATGTAGAGTTTGCACGCTTCTCAGATATTTTTCCTACATAAAAATTTAAATCTAAGTTTAATTTGTCGTCCAGTTCACCATTTTATGTCATATTGTGTGGGTCTATCATATAAAATCTGATTTCTCTCTTCAGGAGTGTCGCATCGCACACCCAATAGTGAAGTGCACCTATTGCAGATCTGAATTTCAGCAGGAAAGGTGACACATGAATTCCATGGCTTCCTTTATTCTGTTGTAGTGCTGCATTATTGCTTTCCCAGTTTGTTTAATGCATGTTTATTTTTTACAGTAAAACCAATACTATCTGCAAGAAATGTGCCCAGAATGTCAAACAGTTTGGAACAGTGAGTTACAACCCTAATACAGTCTCCAATTGAACTTTATGGATATTTAATTACATACGCCAATCATTTGTAACTGTTTCCATCGTTTTTATTCTCTTTGCAGCCCAAACCATGTCAGTACTGTAACATTATTGCAGCGTTTATTGGGACAAAGTGCCAACGTTGTACAAACTCAGAAAAGAAATATGGGCCACCTCAGACATGCGAGCAGTGCAAACAGCAGTGTGCCTTTGACCGCAAGGAGGAAGGCAGGCGAAAGGTATAAACCATAATAGATTTTTTTTTTTTTTAATTAAAGTGACTGCATCTCATGAGTCCAGCTTCTCCCACAGGTGGATGGAAAACTGCTGTGCTGGCTCTGCACGCTGTCTTATCGACGTGTTCTGCAGAAAACCAAGGAACAGAGGAAAGGCTTTGGCTCCTCTAACTCCTCATCCCTGAATGAGAAAGACCATCACTCGAGGCAGCAGCATCACCAACAAAGACACAGCAGCTCTCACCACAAGTACGTAGACTCAGATTTCTAACCCCCAAATTGCAGTCTTGTATATTAAGTACCCATTTGTCTTTGGCAGACTGAGTGGGAGCTTGAGTCCTGAGCAGGAGCAAGGATTGTGGAAACAGAGGTAAAGTGTTCCATTTTTATTAAGCTGCCAAACGGTATCAAGTGAGCGATGTATTTACTGGATACACAGTACCTACAATGTTTTCATCATCTTTTATGACTTCTGCAGCCATAAATCATCTTCAATCCAAAAAGAGACTCCAAAAAAGAAACCAAAATTGGAGATGAAGCCATCAAATGGTGACAGGTATGAAAATTTCCTGCCGCAAAATTCCCCACCCCCATGTTTCCGGGTCTTATCAATGGCCTGTACCCTAAGCAGTAGTTCCATCACCCAGTCCATGGATTCAGGAGGAACGGACAACTTCATTCTCATCAGCCAACTGAAAGAAGAGGTGATGTCACTAAAGAGGCTGCTCCAGCAGAGGGATCAGACCATACTCGACAAGGAGCGAAAGGTCTGTTGGCAGCCTCGCTAGAAAAAGCAACGGCACTGTTGGTTGCGTGCTTGCATGTTTACAATACTGTCAATTCTGGCTTTAGCTAACAGAGCTGAAAGCCGACTTTCAGTACCAAGAGTCCAACATGAGAGTCAAGATGAACCAAATGGAGAAAGCGCACAAAGAGTCGATGGAACAACAGCAGGTAATGGTCACAATATTGGGGAATGCAGTGGGCAAACGGTGACATATTTTTTTATAAAGAATTAATAATTCATTTTCTACATATAAGAAATAACTATCCCATGTTGGATGTTGGACACAAATGCATACAAATTTTGCTGGGTTGGTTTCAGCTGCACTTTAAGCCATTTCACCGCAAAAAAATAAAATAAAAAAGCGATGTCCAATGACATAACAGTACAGTACATCACATTCCAAATTATTGGGCAAGTGATGTTTTTATCCGATTTTTATAAATAGTCCATGCAAATGGGACTAAGAATAATTTAAGTCATCAGCTGTTAAATCATTCAAATTATTCTCGACCGTTTATGATCTAAATTATGCAGTTTTATTTACACGGACTTTCTAAAAAAATATTATTTGCATAATCATTTGTACCGCGTCGTAAGCATATCAGGGATCAAACGATTAAAAGGTATAGGTCAACTGCATTGTGATGAAAGTTGAGAAGTGGATTAATTGAGGATTTCAATGGACAAGCATTGAAACAATTAAAAAAAAAATGATAAAAACTATAACTCACCATTATACTAATTGTAGTATTTGAAATTAGCGTGCAGATTTCTCTTCAACAAACCATCTGCTCTCGTCTTGTTTTCCAAAGCACTGCATCTTGTAAGTTGTATGCAGGCTTTATGAAGTGAAGTTTTCTCTGGTTCTATTAATCATATTTGAGGACGTACTTCCTACCAATCTCCCCTTTTCCGTGCAATATTTCCAGGCGCTTGTAGCATCCATGCAATAGTTAACGCTAAGAGATCAGTGTCATAAAGCAAAAAGTGTCGCTTTAAATGTCACAAAGCGAAAGTGTCCTGATGTTGTGGCAAACAACTTCTCTGATGAAAGAAGTCGTTTTAATCATCTTAGTCTACTGCAAAAATGTCTTCAAAATTCTAAATAATTTTATAACCATTTTTGTAAAAATTTTCCCACATGACATTTGTTGCACCGTAAGCACAGACTGCCAGTGTAAAATACAGACAATAAAGACAAAGATGCCCCAGGTTTGGGGTTGCTTCAAATAAAAAAAAAAAAGATTGATTTATTTAGTTTTTTTAATATATATATATATATATATATATATATATATATATTAAAGGTAACATGTTTCTTTTTTTAACTTATTATAATACAATATTTCCTACAACTGCGAGTTCAGTGTGTGCTAGCCTGTATATTTCCTAATACAGGGCCAGTATTGTCAATATTGGGACCGTTGTTTAAAACTAATTTTTCAATACATGGTTGGTCTGGATTTATTTTTTTTTTGATCACCGGCAAACAACTTCCCCCCCCCCCATTGCTTCTCCCCCAACATCATTGCTCCCTATCAGTGGACTGCTTTTCCATTTCTGAAAATTTTTTGTGACAAACAACTGGTGAAAATTTAATAAAACACAGCGCTCCCTTTTTCCTCTCTGCAAAGAATTCAAGAGTCTGTCACTGAAATACACGAGTGAATTATTTGCACCTCTGCTGAGAAATGTTATAAAAACTGGTCATAACACTTGATTATTCAATCGATTTTCCTCAGGCAAAGAACAGAGAGCTGATGAAACAAGTGGCCGCGTTGTCCAAAGGAAAAAAGTTTGATCGGACAGGAAGTTCACTGCTGTTGCCCTAACAATTTGCCGACCATTGGGTGCCAACACGAGAGTGACTTCATTTTTGCCACTGTGAAAGTCTCCCGCTTTGTTTCCTCTTCGCCATCAGCAATCTCTTTGTTGGTCAATCCAGAAAACATGACGTCACACGTGGAAACGAAGAACAAAGAAAATCTCGCTACAAAACTCCCAACGTATTTTAGAAATTTTCCAGTGACTATTTTTCACTGGATTGTAGAATGCAACTTGGATGTTGGACAGAGCCCTCATTTCATAGCACTGCCAGGTGAGACGAAAGCGTGGCAAGCATCAATAAATCCACCAGATTTTTTTTTTTTTATGGGTGTTACACACTATTTTTTTATTTATTCAACTGTATTTCTTAACTTTTTTTTTCTCCTCTTTGTTTCCTCGCACAACATACTACAAGAATATCCCACATTTGGGGGCTTTCTTCAAGAGCTATTACTTATATTTTTATAAATGTTTGTGGAGGACAAGTTCTTCTGAATGGAGAGACTGTGCAACTTTACAATGTATGCAAACATGAGGAGTATGACAACTGAGTCACTGCTGAAAACAAGACAACACTCAGTCATGACGCCGTGAAACAATCAGTGAAACGTCTCATGGCTGCCCTATTTCTCACAGTGTGACAGCCAAAGTGCTTTTCTGTTTAACTTCAGTGGAACGATTGTAATTCTGCATGATTTTAGCACCAGATACCTTTTGGGACTACTTTAATTGCCCATTTTAAATTTCTTTTTTTAAAGAAACACTTTTAAATGCATTACATTGGGGTCAAGCCGTTGTATATTTAAACTCTTGCTTGTATCTGTATTAGTGAGTACAGTATGTGTTTGGTGAGGCCAGTTTTAAAGATCATTTATAGAGGATGCTTTTTAAAGAAAACACTCCCTTCACTTTTCATTGGGCTGGTTTCATACTGTGCTATCAAAGAACACTTTTGTATTTTTCCCCTGCCAAACCAAATGTTTTAAAAACAATTAAAACTGGCTAAACTGCTGAGTGGCTTTTCTGTTTTAATGTCTATCGATATTTAAATATATATTATTTTAAAACTTGAAAGCAAAGATTGATTAAATTAAAATCTGCAGGCCAGCCTACCATGTTTTTTTCATTCTCAAATAGTAAAGTCATGGCCAAAGCCAGAAAATTAATGAATTGTATTTAAAGTTTGAAGAACTTTATTAAATACATGTATTTGTGATGAATTATCCATCCATTTTCTCATCACTTACTGTAATTAGGGTTATATTCTTGGGTGAGCTGAGCCTGTCCCAGCGAATGTGTATTCTCATGAGGAAAAATAACATTCACTAACATTGCACTTTCTGAAAATGTTTAGTCATGACATGAATAAAGAGAATTTGACAATTCTGTTACATTGCATCAATTAAAGGGACACTTGGATGAGCTTAACATTGGCACTTATCTAATAAATTATCATGTAAAAATTACCTCAGCACTAAAATCTTCCACCCGAAAAGACAGAGTTATTTTTTTGTGATGAAATTTAAGACAAATTGGCACACCACCTTTTGGAGCTTGGCTTATTTTTCCGGTTTCAGCGTGTATGTCACTGCTGGGAGGCAAGTGTAATATTGCTCGCTTTGTCAGTTCTGTTGTCTAAAACAGCGCCAGATCGCCACCAAAATGCAAATCACTAATCTTTTCCACTTCAACCTGTGAATGTTTAAAGCGTTCTGCACAATAGTTTGGATTTATTGACATAAAACGTGCTCGTGCTCACCTCTATAAAATCAAAAATACCATGCCGATTGATTCTCCACTTACACCGGCTGAAGTGGACAAGAGAAAGAATGCACACACGAAACCCGACTGGTTATATTTTGGTCATTTAGCTACGCTAAAGGTCGTGTCAACCCTCAGGAGACAGACAACGGCTGGCAGCAGGTGGGCATGGATCTTTACCCCTACCCTCTCTTTCCTCAACGTCTAACAGTAAGGGCACAGCTAATAGCAACAATTAGCTTCAGGCCGTTAAAACAAAAGGCGTTCGCAAACAAAATTAGCTCCTTACTGTCCAGCCAACCTGCATCGTCATGTCACAGGGTTGCCTCCCAAGTGATTACATGCGTTGTCTGACACTGTTTGCAGATGCCAGCTTCAGCGTGAGAGTGAGTGGGCGTAGAGTTCAGATAAAGACCTGATCGAACACCGGGGCGATCTTTAACAGTGCCCATCGCGCAGCGGCATGTGCTTTTAGTTGGGGCCGCTTTGGAAGTGACAATGTTCAGCGAACAAAATTTCCAGGAGGCCGACTTAACAGCCCAGTTTGGCCGCACTGGAACGCTACATTGAGTGGTCCACATGTATCCCGCAGCTTTTACATTCTAACAAATAAGACGCCAGAGTTGCATCTCCTACTGTTGGAAAAACTGGGACCAATATTCATCCAAATTAATAAGCACGTCTACTCATTCCCACTCTGTAAATATCCTGACTGGTGCTTTATTGCCGTGCATTCTTACTGTGATCAGCAAAGAAGCAACGTGCGAGTGTCCTCCCAGCATACATATATGTATGCCTGCTCACTTCCACATTTACTCATTCTCATATAAATCACCCACGGAGAGGTTAATCCTTTTGATATGTTGAAGTGGTATAGGTAGGGATGTCCACATGAATTTTGGTGCCAAGTGATCTTCGTTTTTGGACGTTATACGCAACGAAAGTACAACTATTTCCAATAGAGAGTTTGTAATTGGTCCCTTTAATGACTCTGAACGAAACATGGAGAGAACGTGGGTGGCCATATTCCTCATACGTATGCGTTTTTCAAGTAGTCACTTATTTTCTAAGTTCTCCAACATTAATGGAGAAAAAAGATAATGATAACTAATGTCAGTTTCCTGATCAGAAAATATATAATTCTATATCTTTGCTGCTGTAACACTTCAAATTTCCCCATTGTGGGACTAATAAAGGACATCTTTATCTTTATCTTTATAAACTGAGCTTGTTAGTGAAAAATGGGCCAAGTTGGCAGCCACAGTCAGGCCAGCCTCCACTCACAAAGACGAAGTCAAGCCAGCCGCCACTGTTATTTTTAATACTGTGCATCACGGTGCATTACGGTAATGCGCCGAACGCGCGTGCTTTTGCCACCTTCAAAATAAAACGCATGTATGCACGTCAATGGTTTGGATTTAAAATAATGTTATTAAACTTCTGTGTTCACCCAGGGGGAATGCAAACTATATAGAGAAAGAAAGAGAAATTAATGTTAACTGTGCATCAATGGCTGATATTACAACTGATTTAAAAAAAAATTATTAAAAATTAAGTTTTCGTTATCTCACAACCAGACCAGTGCTTGGGAACACTAGATCACCACACGTATACAACCAAAGAGCTTTCATTAAAATCCGATGTGGCATTGCAAATGAAAAGGCCCAAGAAATATCAAAATTTGACCCTTTGACCGGATTTTGGAAGATCATTAAAAAAATCAGTTTTCGTTATCCCGCAACCAGACCAGAACTGGGAAAAACTAGGCCACCCCAGGTATCCAACCAAAGTAATTTAATCTAAATCTGATGTGGCATTTCAAAATAAAAGGCCAAAGAAATATCAACTTTTGACCATTACACATGATTTTGAAAAATCATCAAAAATTAAGTTTTTGTTATCCCGCAACCAGACAAGTGTTGGGGCACACTAGGCCACCCCAGGTATTTAATTAACCAAGGTACTTTCATCAAAATCTGATGTGGCATTTAAAAATAAAAGGCCAAAGAACTATCACAATTTGATCATTACACATGATTTCAAAACATCATTAAAAAATAAGTTTTCGTTATCCCGCAACCAGACCAGTGCTGGGGAACACTATACCACCTCAGGTATCCAACCAAAGTACTTTGAATGAAATCTGGTGTGGCATTTCAAAATAAAATTCCAAAGAAATCTCAATGTTTGACCGATACACATGATTTTGAAAAATCAATAAAAATTAAGTTTTTGTTATTCCACAAACAGATCGGTGTTGGGGCACACTAGGCCACCCGAGGTATCCAACCAAGGTACTTTGAATGGAATCTGATGTGGCATTTGAAAATAAAAGGCCAAAGAAATCTCAACTTTTGACCAATGTACCCGATTTCGAAAAATCTTGAACATTAAGTTTTTGTTATCCTGCAACCAGACCAGTGCTGGGGAACACTATACCACCTCAGGTATCCAACCAAAGTACTCTGAATGAAATCTGATGTGGCATTTTAAAATAAAAGGTCAAAGAAATATCAACTTTTGACCAATGGACCCGATTTTGAAAAAGCGTTAAAAATTAAGTTTTCGTTATCCTGCAACCAGATCAGTGCTGGGGAACACTAAGCCACCCCAGGTATCCAACCAAGGTACTTTCATCAAAACCCGATGTGGCAGAAGAAATCTTAAAATTTGACAGTTACAACCGATTTTGAAAAATCATGAAAAATTAAATTTTCGTTATCCCACAACCAGACTACTGCTGGGGCACACTCGGCCACCCCAGGTATCTAAGCAAGGTACTTTCATTAAAATCTGATGTGGCATTTCAAAATAAAAGGAAGAAGAAATCTCAAAATATGTCAGTTACACCCGAAAGTTGAGATTTCTTCCGCATTTTATTTAGAAATGCCACATCAGATTTCATTCAAAGTACATTGGTTGGATACCTGGGGTGGTCAAGTGTGCCTCAGCAGTAGTCTGGTTGTGGGATAACGAAAACTTAATTTTTAATGATTTTTCATAATCGGGTGTATTGGTCAAACGTTGAGATTTCTTTGGAATTTTATTTTGAAATGCCACACCAGATTTCATTCAAAGTACTTTTGGTTGGATACCTGAGGTGGTATAGTGTTGTTAAGGGGGTGGCTTAGTGTGCCCCAGCGCTCATCTGGTTGCGGGATAATGAAAACTTAATTTTTAATTATTTTTCGAATTCAGCTGTAAAGGTAAAACATTGATATTTCTTTGGCCTTTTATTTTGAAATGCCACATCAGATTTTGATGAAAGTACTTTGGTTGGATACCTGGGGTGGTCTCGTGTGCCCCAGCGCTTGTCTGTTCACGGGATAACGAAAACCTAATTTTTAATGACTTTTTCAAAATCGGGTGTCAAATTTTGAGATTTCGTTTGCCTTTTTTTTTTTACATGCCACATCAGATTTCATTTAAAGTACTTTGGTAGGATACTTGGGGTGGCCTAGTGTGCCCCAGCACCGGTCTGGTTGCGGGATAACAAAAACTGAATTTTTATTGATTTTTCGAAATCATGTCTAATGGTCAATCATTGATATTTCTTTGGCCTTTTATTTTGAAATGCCACATCAGATTTTAATAAAAGTACTTTGGTTGGATACCTGGGTTGATCTAGTGTTCCCAAGCACTGGTTTGGTTATGGGATAACGAAAACCTTTTTTTAAAATCAGTTGTAATGTCAGCCATTGATGCACAGTTAACAGTAATTTCTCTTTCTACCTCAATTCAGAACATTTCTTGGTGCAAGTCTGAGACAGTTTGCATTCCCCCTGGGTGAACAGAGAAGTTTAATAAAATTATTTTGAATCCAAACCATTGACGTGCATACATGAGTTCGTGAGCTTTTATTTTGAAGGTGGCCAACAGCACGCGCTTTCGGCGCATTACCGTATTGCACCGTGATGCAAAGTATTAAAAATAACAGTGGCGGCTGGCTTGACTTCGTCTTTGCGAGTGGAGGCTGGTCTGACTGCAGTTCTTCGCAGGCCAGTCCTTTAATTGCACCTGCTTCTGGTGTGCTGGCTTTGGACACACGGGGGCAGTACACGACCCATCTAAAAATCATTAAAGTGTCATGAATCGCAGGCTGTCCATGTTAGAGGGTGGATTTGTTTTTGTCATGTCATGTCATTATCCACACCGATTATCCTGTACAGGGTCGCGGGAGGGTGCTGGAGCCTATCCCAGCTGACTACGGGCGAAAGGCGCACTACATCCTGAACTGGTCGCCAGCCAGTCACAGGGAAGACATTAACACCGTCACTAAGTGGGAACTGAACCCACGCTGCCTACACACAACTCTGTACCACTGTACCACTGTACCACTACACCATCAGTGACGATTTGTTTTTGTAATGTAGATTTAAAAATTGCAAAGAATATCATACCTTATCGTTTGCACACATACCTTTACGCCTGTTCTACGCTGTTAACGTAAGTAGTCATTTCTTTTGCTGCCAAACTCTCAAACACAACCCATCGCCGCCTGTGAGGTGGATTTTTCTTTTTACACCGGAACTATTCGTTGTACTTCCGGTTTAATTCGTTGGCTAGCGTAAGCTTTCAGCAGATGTAAGCGGAGAAACAACAACAAATACTTAACTTAGTAATTACAGAAAATACTGCAGCTGAATTTATTTTCAGAAGAATGTTCTGTAACCTTTGCAAATAGGGTACGTAGGTCCGTTGATGTGAGCATATGTTTTGGCAATTGTGGGCATGTTC